>NW_010556143.1:0-26003 GCF_000687285.1 Phaethon lepturus | reverse complement strand
CTGCTGAGCAGCAGCAAAACGCACACTGTGAGAAGCAGATTCACCCTCATCAACTGTGGTCTGCACCACCGTGATAAAGTCATCTTCTACTGTCACCACTGATTCAATAATGCCTTTCAGTTCAGGCAGTGCTTCCGGGCTACCCTTAGCTAGCATTTCTTCAGCAGTAAGTTTCCCAAAGTCTATTTCTGGAGGCATTTCTGATATAAGATGCTGCTTATCCTCTTCTTTTTCTTCTTGCTCTACTTCCACCTCTTCTTCCTCATGTTCTTCCCCTTTTGTGGCCCCAGCTGTCCCTTCACATGGCAGCAGCTTTTGGATTTCCATAGGTTTCACAGCTGTACCAGGAATCTTTTCGGTTCCTTCTGCAGGCTGTGGGATGCTCTCCATCTGAATCTCAGCAGGCTCTTCCTGAAGAGGCTCAGCTTTTGGAGGCAGGAGCTCCACAGAAGGCTCCTTTGCTGGTAACTGTGCAGGTGTCTCTTCCCCAGACATGGGAGGTTTTGGAGGTTCTGCTTTGATATCCTCTGATTTCAAGGATTCTCCATTCAAACCTTCTTGGGTTTGATCATGCTCTCCACTAGATTCATAAGATTCCTCTTTATCAACTGCCTCTTGATGTACCAGATCGGGCTTAGTTACTTTTTCCTTAATTTCTATTTCCGACAGTTTGGTGCTGTCCTTCACATAACTAGGCTCAGTCTTGGAAAGTACATCTGCATCCTTTGCTTCTCTGGACAAGATGGTCTGATCTTTCTGTTGAGTGTCTTTGGGTTCAGGCTCTGCTTTTTTAACAGAGGCTTTGTCCTTCCCTGAAGGGAAAGAAATAACCTCGCTGATCTTAGCATCCAACCGACTCTGATATTCTTGATCAGCTCTCCTTGCAGCCACTTCCAAATCGTGCTTTATAGCATTGTAATCTGGTTTTATTGGAGCTTCTATCTCAGCTATTTCAGGAACAACACTAAGAGTCTTCTCCTCCTTCTCCATCAACAGAGTAACAGCATCCTTTTCTATTGCTATCTCTGAAGCTGATATCCTGTCATACATGGTATCATCAGTTACATGAACTTTATCAGCCACACTTTCTTCTTTCATTTCTAAGATTGCCTCAGGTCTTGTCTTCTCTGGCTCTGCACCTTTAATGGGATAGACCTCTTTAGAGTCAACTTGATCTTCACTTTTTTCTAGCACAGTATCCAGCTTCTCTTTTTTCTCCTGCTCAAAGTCCCTTGCCAGAACGGACTCACCAGTGGCATGCTGACCCAAGTCTTTTTCACTGAGGAACTCTTCTTTTGATTTTTCAGCTGCTGCCAACTTCACTTCTATTAAAGACAGGTCGGGAGCTAAGCCGCGCCTCAGTTTTTCATCTGTGCCTTCATAAAAGGGACAGGTTTCACTCGTTAAATTCTCACTGTCCTGAACTGGAGAAGGGAGTGGGACTGTGTACTTATTAAAAACACAGTAGCCCAAGTCTTCTAGCTGACTTTCAGCTTTTAGAGTTACGTGGTTTTCATCTGTCACAGGAGGCAGGGCTGAGCTGCTGTCTTCCACAACAGTGTCAGAAGAAACTGATTTCTTTCGCGCCACCTCAGCATCTGCACTCACAGAGGCTAATCTAGATCTTGTCCCTGCTAAGTCTAACATTTCAGGCAGGTCCGGAGCCAGGACAGACCCATTTTTGTAATAATCTTTGGCCAGGAAAGGTGGTTCGGCCAAGGTCTCAGGCTGGACTTTTTCTTCTGCTGTTGCTTTTTCTTCTTCAATGTGCTCATCTTCCTCTCTACTATCAATGGGGAAGCAGGGGGCCTTCTCCAGTGCTGGTGTGGTTGCTGGCAAGTAGTCATCACCTTCATCCATACTTCCACTAGTGTTAGTTAGAATATCTGAAGCGAGGGGAGAAAGATCATGTGCACGACCAAAGCTAAATCCTAGAGCTATTGAATCCAGGCAGGACATGGGCAAGTTAATAGACATACTTCTCTGTTCAATTGCAGATCTCCCCCCAAGTCCCAGGCTCCTGCTCAGAGTTAGGTCATCTTTATTTTTACTGTGGAGTTCTCTCTTATCCCCATAGACTTTGGGGTCAATAGTGAACATTCTTTCTGTTGGGGAACTTGGTTCTTCAGATTTGTCTGGTGTAAAGCTCTGAGCCAGGGTACTGTACCCTATTTCATGAGCAGGCATGCTCTGCTGCTCATCTAATTCTGTCTGTCGTTCTTCCTCCTCTTCCTCTTTGTCTTCAGGTATTAGATGCTCTCTCTGATAAGGCTCATACACGCTCTCTTTAGTGTCACTTAGCTCATAGTAATCACTGCCTTGTTTCAGAGCATCTGCTTTGAAAGCTTCCTCTTTCAGAGCAGAGGTTTCAAAATACTTCGACATTCCCGATCGATCCTCCTCTTCTTTCATTTGATGAGGAGCTGAAACACTTGCCTTATCCTCCTTGGTATCTCTTTTAACATCTTTCTCTTGAGAAGGTTCTAGAGTAGGAGTCTTGTCAGTGGTTAAACTTGGTGCCTCAGGGACTTTCTCTGTTATTCTGGATAACTGAATGGTATCAGGGTGCTCGACTGTTTTCTCAAGGGTCAGGTCATGGCTTAACTTGGCTGGGGGTACCTGTGTGCTTGGCTGCACCTCCTTTTTCATGTCCACTGTTGCTGGGAGCCCACTTTGGTCCATTTCTTTTTCTGCTTTGGGAATATCAGGTGAGCTTTTAGCTTCATCATCCTTTTGAAAGTCTGCTTTGTCTAGGGAAAGTGTCTTAATTTCAGGTTTTGTGGTAAATCTACCATCATCTAATATTTGAGCCTCTCCTTTATCATAAAAATCATACCTTTCTTCCTCATCACTCTCATCCTTGGTCATGTCCTTTTCCTCTCCCCATGCAGGGATCTTCGGGGTGCTTGGCGTTTTCAGGCCATCTACAGTTACTGCTGAGACTTCCTGCAGAGCTAGTGTCCTGTCTCTGTGGATTTGTTCATCTTTAGTGAGGTCTTTGGCAAATAATTGGTCAGTAGGTTCCTGTTTTGTTTTGGAACTGTCTTTGAGTGGAAGCTCTTGGGAGACAGTGGGAGATGGGCCTGGGGGAAGTTCACTTTTGGCTGCTTCTGCCTTGAGTTCAGATAGCAACAGAGAACTTTCACCATGGCTGATGGCAAGACCTTGGACATCTTTAAGGTCGTCTTTAAATTTCATAGACATAACTTGGTTGGATGACGAGGGCACATCTGCAGTCCTTTCTTCTGTTTTGCTCCCTTTAGGCAGTTCAGATGACAAGTCCTTTTGTTCTTGAGAAGCAAGAGGCTTGGCAGCAGGTTCTGCAAAACTGGCTTCCCCTTTCTTTTGTGAATCAGTTTCCAAGATCTGTTCTGATAGAGGTGAAGGCATTTTTTCTTTGTCTTTGCTCTGTGAATCCTTTTTATCTATAGCCTCTGTTTTTGCTGGCTGTGGAACTAAGGCATCATGTTTAGGTTGCTCACCAGTCTTACTGTCTTTCCCAGATTCATGTTGCTTTGTGTCTAATGGTTCTGCTGTGAAAGGGCGTGCGCCCTCTTGGACACGGAATTCCATCTTCGTGGCTGCAAGTAAATCTGAAGTAGTTTGTTTGGGTTTTAAAACAAAATTATTTAAAGCACTTACAGGCAGGCAGTCGTGTGGCTTACAACATCTTGATATGAATGATGGAAAGGAGAGGGAGAAAGATGCAAACATGCAACAAAGCCATCCACCTAGAAATCTGCTTTAAAGTGTTAAATCCTAGTTTCCTTGCAGTATATGAAGTTTTATAGTGAAAAATGTGAGTTGTACACATATAAATACGTGACCACTGAAATGAGATGATTTCATGTGAATTCTTCATCTTCATCGTTTGTATACAACAGTAACATCACAAGTAACCCTCACTTTATCGGTATGCTTTGCTGGACTCTGTAGCTTCTCTTAGTTTTGCGTTAGTAAAGTTTGCAAGATTAAGTCCAATCAACAGTATCTTTGTGCATTGCTGACATTTAAAACATACACAGTTATACATTTCTGTATCTTTTTTACATTTTTCTTCTACATGCAGCCTAAACTAAAGAAATAATACATACAAAAGATTTCACAAGCGTCAGAAGAGGCTGGGTTTTTAATTGCACCAACTTTTGACAGTTACTCTTTGGCTAATGACAGAAATCTCACTGCTGTCATGAAACCAGTATGTGTAAATCAGCAACAGAGCTACTAATAGTCCCAGATCTTGAAGGTCTGGTCTTCAGAACAGCCAGCCATCTTCAGCTGTAACTGAAGTCAAAGAATACTTGGTATGGTTTCAATGACTGTAGATCAGGCCCTAATTAAGCTAATTTGAAACTAAATATGCTACTCTTATGGTTTGCCACTATATTTCCTAGTTAAGTTTTTTTTTATGTACATTCTGTTAATCATGAATAGCTTGGAAATCTTCCTATCATGGAAAATATGAAGAGACATACTGCAGAATGTGGCAGAACTTTCTGCAGTAATCTGTAGAAAAAGTTTTATGATTTTTTCCTAATGCTTGTTACAACAAGCATTGGGCTAACTCTGAATCTTCTCATAACTGATTTAAAGTTCACGGAGCCATCTTTTTGCTCTGATGAATCTGAATTTTTTAGAACAATTAGTGTCAAGGTATTGATCATTCTTTAAATAGTTACGTATATTAACATTCAGTCAAAAAAGCAACGGCCATTCCAAACTCCACAGGCAGAAAAAAAGAGAGGTCTACAACTACAGTAATTTTGATCCTTTATATTTTTACATGTGGTGATTTACTTGCAAACTCTATGAAGTATAAAAACATGGCCATTGAGCTGATGTCATCCTCCTTTCACAGAAATTAAATAGCTAGATACTGACTTTCTTTATGTATCCTACTGTGCTTCTCACTGTAGTGCAAACCAACAATACCAATGGCATCAAAACATATTCTGACTGCCGAAGGAATATGATATTCTTTAGCCGGGCCAACCAGAACACCAGGCTCCCAAATGCGGCATTTCTTAGCCACGTAGTGAATGGGTACATCACTACTCTACACAGTGTGTCCTTACACCTTGTTGCACTGGCTGAAGAGAAATACCACTAAAAGGAAAATCCTGAAGCCTAGTTCTTATGTACTGAAAGACAACTGATTGCAGTAAATATTTTATTCAGTAAGCACATCGGAACTTCACCCTGTGCACCCAATCCTAAACCTCACTATGAAGGCAAACATCCCAGTGGAAGTGATGGAGGTTTTGCCTAAGAAGGGCACTCCAGCAGGATTAAACATTTGTAATAAGGTAAGACACACAAAAAATCAGAGTTCTGGCAATGATTGAGGAGAGGAGGGATGGACTGCAATGAACAGCAAGGCTATGATATAAGAAGCGATAGCGTTAGGGAAGCTAAACCAGAATGCACTGAAGCACACGCACAAAAAAAAAAACCAAAAAACCTGCACACTGCAAATGAAAACATTTCTACAGTTTAAGCCTCTGTATGTCATAGTCAAAGTCAATAAATCTACTTTTTGAAAGAAAAGCAGATGAATCTCTGCACCAAAAAGAAAAAAATATACATAGATTAGCAATGTGACTGGCAAACACATCTGAGATGGGGGAAAAAGGCTTACGCAGAGGAATCAGCTTAGCTGCAAAGCATACTTTATCATGGCAAAGTAAAAAATCAGGAATCAGCCACAGTGGTGGGAAACCATGTTGTCATACAGCACCTATGCAATCATGTTACCTGCTACACACTCTTCAAGCATAATAACAAGAGCAGTCATACTAATAAATGGGAAGAACAGGAAATGAAACAGCCTTGGAAAGCACTGGAGAAAGCTGGAGGATTCACTGGCAGCAAACACATGCAAACCTAAGGAGGACACACCTTCCTCAGCCAAGGAAGGAGATGTGTCTTTCAGAGGCATTTCCGCCACAACGGTTACACTCTCCCTGCTGGACGCCACACTTGGCCCTCTGTCTTCACGACACACTTTGGCCTCCAAACCAGAATCCGACTGACCCTCACAGAGGCCCTTTGCCTGGTCCGAAGGCTCAGTGGGCCCATGCTCTTTCCCCAGTTGCTTCCCAGGAAGAGCGGCAGGTTTCGCTTCCACAGCCATTGGACTCTCTACTGGTTCTTCTTCTTGGGGATGGAAAAAGGAGGTGACATCAACACCAACAGTAAACACCGAGCACACAGCTCAACAGGACTGCTTTTGCATAACACTTTCAGCTCCGAACATTTTAGTTTTTACGTGTGTCAAAGGACTGCTAGTATCCAGCCCATTTTAGTCATTGCGGAACTGAATTTTCCTTAGGGAGAAAAACAAACCAAAACAAAACCCCTGTCTCCCCCAGAGAAGCATGTTTATGCTGTAAGATGAGAGCTGAAAGTGTTTTACAAATATACCTCTCCCAAAGATGACTGTGGGTCAAATATTCATTGCAAATGGAGATGGTATTGAATGATGGATGGCCCTGACAACACCAATGCATCAAAGAGCATTATTTTTCTGATAAATGTGCTGTTTAATCCAGTACAAGACATTCAATTGACGTGGAGGAAGGTATGAGGCATTAATTTCTTTCCACTGACCTTGGCAATACTGACTGCTAAATGCCAGCAAGTCAATCTATCACATGGATCCTGGATCTGACAAAATGTTGAGCCACTTCCGTAGTCTTAATATGCCCTGTGCACAGCTGATAACTAATGTGTTTGCACGAATTCAGCCAAGATTCCTACACTGAGCGGATTTATAAACAGTTTGTCCCTCAGGCTGCCTGACATCCAAGCTCTGTACGTGAAAATCACATATTTAACACAAGCACATTTTCTTATCTGTTTCCCTAGCCCCCAGGCTCCTTGTCACCAATTAAGTCAAAGAAACCAATGAGCGTGATATAACTATTTGTTCACCTGAATTTCTAGAATACATCACTTAAGCCTATGGGCTCTTAGCATCATTACAGTAGTATCAAGAGCTGTCTTTACTCAGACCATGGCAGAGGAATGGTTAGCAAAGTCTTCATTCTGTACTGTACTCCTGCCATTGCTACTCAGACAGAATACTCCTGTGCTCTGTTAGTATCCCTTCTGATAAGAAGTCAGGATTAAGTGTGAAACCTTTGATTCAAGAACATACTCAAGCAGCTGACCAGCAGCCATGCTGCAGTCAACCTGATGGACCCCCCCTTGGGTTTAAAGTGTGTCTCACGCTTAAGGACTTTGCTGAATCAGACTTAGAACAAAGTGGTTTCAAATCTAGAAGTGGTTGTATCCAGCCTCTTGGTATTAATGTAAAACCTCTTTACAAGGACTTGATTTTTCTCCAGAGACGAGCCCAGTTAAAACCATCCGCTTCAGTTATGGCCTTTAAAAACTGATTTAAGGAACACAAACACTATTTGAGGCCAAGAAAATATCACTATGTAAAGAATAACACATTATTAATAACATATAAAAATGTAATTAAGGTTAGATACTATATCTTAAATGAACAGAAGCCAGAAGATTCAGAATCAGAACTGGACTGATGCCCAGGTGTTACAGGGATATTTACACATGGGCAGGTTGTAAAAGCAGCCTGGCAGAACAGCAAGTGTCCAGCTACAAGAGGTCATGACTTGAATAACTTGCTTTACTTTTCTTTTTCCAATTTTATGTAGTTTTGTATGTGCATCCCTTTCAATTAAACAATTTTAAGGAAAGCCTCTCATTTTACTCTGAGCAATTTTAGGTATACACCTCCAGTTCCTAAGACACTTCACACAATGCCACATGATTAAAACTAATTACTCACCAAAGCAGAAAGTTATCCCTGACTTAACGAAGGAATCCTACAGACTCCCTTTGTGCAGCAGACTCTTTTACACCAAACAGACTGCTAGCTTACAGGCAGCAAGTGAGGAGGGCTGTTTCATAATGCCCACCTTTTCACTGATGTTTCCCTTTGTTTTTCCTCATAGATGTTCTGAGATCACACTTTCAGAGGTGGATGCATATGACTGAAAAGGAAGCGGCCCATGAATTAACCAATCCAGGAGCGCTGTCAGTAGAGCTGTAGGTACCCAGCTAGACTGCTCCTGTGATTTTCTGTCTCCCCTAGCTTCAGGCAGACATGCTGGCATTAAGAATTTTCAGTTATTAGCACTGATCCCTTTCTGGTGCTGCTGCAGTATTAGGGTATATTATCCTGTTAATTCTAAACAACTCTGTTTTTTTTTTTTTTAAATGACCCAGTAAGCAATTTCAGGTATACACCTCCATCTTCCCGAGACACAAACCCTGAGAGGATTCAGTACTGTTTTTAACTTCAGATCCTGTGTCCCAAGATTAAGTTAGTCAAATGCAGCGAGATGAAACGTGATTTTTTTTGCCTTGGAGAAGAATTCAGCATTCCTATTAGTCACTGAAATAGATTCTCCCTTGATTCCTCAAAAGCCATTTCACTTTTATGTAACCCCCACTGATAAAATAACAGTTACTGATGTGCTCAGGCCACAGAAAAAAGGGGTACAGGAACACAGTAAACTCTTTTTTTTTCTCTCCTTGTTTGCAGTCAGCTAACACAACGTTAACTGGGTGTATCCACAAAACAGCTGGAGATCAAACACAACCCAATACTGCCTGAAGTCACCTGTGTGTACTGGGGTAAAATTGATTTCCTTTGCCTACTGGAGAACTAAAGACAGCCACTGCTATCTTTGGTATAGATGCGGGCTTCTTCCCCACTGTGTCAACAACTGACTTACCTCCGGTAACAAACTTTTGGCTTATTTTGCACACTGCTCTTGGCAGTGATTCTCTGGCACAAACTAACTTAAGCTTCTTTTAAATTAGCTGCTCCTTTTGCTTCTGCTATAAGCCATGCCAGTAGACCAAGAGCCCCGATTTAAGCAGGGGCCATGGCTTCACTGACCCCAAAGTTGCATTCATTGCTCATGCTGCAGCTTTACTTTGAGGCGGAGAGACTCCGGAAGGGCGTCACTTCCACGTGGGGAGAAAACACACCTATGTTTCCCTCCCCAGACCAGGCACATACATAATGGAATGGATGGCAGGTGGGTACAGGGGAAGAGGAACAACATGGGACCATGCTCAGTTCACCTTCATCATGGCCCAACAAGACCTCTGTGCTCTTCACTGTGGCACTGGGATGTGCACTAGAGCCAGTCCACTCTGAGCTGAACAAAGGGTGTTCATAGTACTCCTCATCCGAATTGTAGGGCTCATCATCGGGCACAGACACTGAAATGGAGGGGGCCAGGTGTTTACGCCACTCCCTGCCAGCAGCAGGCCCACAGCCTGGGCAGTGGTGTAGCGGTCCCACCTTATCCTCCGCCCCTTCATCTACAATAGACACACACAGACAAAACTGCAGGACAGACAGACACAGAAAAGACAAGACAGGATGGACGCATGCAGCAACGCTAGCCGCTATGTCATACTGCAGAGTGGATGAAATCAGCCAGGCTACAGGTTAATGCAGGATGGTGGAATGAGGCAGCTGTGCATTTTAACATACGGGCCATGTATGTGGCATTTCCTGCAGCGTTTATGAACATTGGAAATTGGTAAATTTCAAAACTAGACACTCATTATTTAGAGGAATACATACTGTACACAAAACACACCTCACAACTTGCACTGACACTCGTATGTATTATACAGCTGACTGACTGTGTTAAAAACCTCTGAAGTATCCCAACACAGTTGTATCCCTCATAGTCATCAGGTGAAGTACGTAAAAGTGTAAATTTCAAAAAATTCCTTCAATTAAAAAGCAAACCAGCTTACACTTCAGTCAATGGTGGTTTTATTTCTCATTGTATTGATTTCAAAATTCCCCACTTTCTTTTTTCCCTGTAAATAAGTAACACTTAAACAACAAAAAAACACCCCTTCCCCAGATAGCTAGCTACCTTTTCCTGATAAAGGCCACAAAAAGCTGCTGACAGCAGTCTCTGTTAGATCTATATTTTATGCTGTTGTGTCATGCTTCTGTAGCTGAACTAGCTCCCATCTTGGTGTTTGCCAATGCTTTGGAATGACAGCTTTATTCACCTGTCACTGTAGCATCGCTGATAATCACATAATCATCTCAGGGCTATACCTGCTACTGACAGCTACAGGGAGGGGGAGTGTGGGTTTGGGTTTGCAACATAAAGAAAAATAATACAGCCCAATAAAAATGACTGGCCAACCATCTGATCCATACAAACCTTAAGGGGAGACTTGAGAGCTCGCGTAGGCTAAGGTGCCCTTCTAACCACAAATAAAGCTATGAAAAACTAAACATCTAATACTAGAGAAAGTATGTTTAAGGCCATTCTCTGTGTATGACAAGCGGCAGTTTGAACAACACTACATTCATGGGGTGCCTTTGGCAGCTGTAGTTATCCCACTGGATTTCCTACTAGCATCAAGAACAAGTCCATGCCTTGTGTCCCTGGCCTTTCTCCAGGCAATTACAATGTAAAGAGTTTCCAAAATTTTGCTCTCAGATGCAAAACACTGAGTCAAAAAGCAAGGCTTTAACACAGGCAGTGTAACAGAGATTAACCAGATCTCTGTGTGAGACCCAAAAACAAGATGGCTCATGAATGATGCTGTAACTACCATTACCCATCTTGAAAAGCAATTTTTATCTAAACCAATTCACTCTATAAGAGCTCTAAGATTCTTCATGGCAAATAACAGGAATTTTTAAGTTTCTTTCTATAGCACTCATGACAAGACAACATCTGTGTCTTTAAAAAAAGCACCCTCTGCTTTCTGCAGCAACATGGCAGCAAGTGTCCTGTAATGTAATAACATGTATTTCTCCTGCCTGGGAAAAGAATGCTATAGTATCAACCCATTCAGGTTGAATCACCCACAAAAAGGAAGAAAAATTATTCACTGATGTCAATATTAGTAGCTCCAATATATATCATCATGCTGCAAAAGGAAGATTATCCATGTTTAAGTTTCTGTGACAGCCCCGAGGCTGGCCAGGACCTAAGGTATGCTATGTGCACCTATGCACATAGACAAATACCACCAATGGGACTTAGATCAAGGGAACCGTTCTCACCATTTCTTTCAGGGCACACTGATATTTCAGTTGCTTCGCTCTTGCAGTGGAATCCAAGCGGCAGATTGAGGGGTTTACGCATGCGTAAAAGAGGTAGGTGCGGAAAGATAAGCTGGCAACCTGCCTCTGCCAAGCAGGAAGCTCTACAGAGCACCGCAATAGGAAATGCCAAACAGAGGGCTAAACCTGAGCTCCCTGCCTTTCCCTGGTACTTGAGAGCTGACAGCAAGGTTGCAGGGAAGCATCTTGATCCACTTGCAATGCAGAACTTGTGGATTTCTTCTCCATAGAAACCTCCACAAAATTCAGTGATGGATTTGAACAGGATCACGGTTTGCAAAAGGCTAGTTACAGGGGGCAAGGACACATCTCAGGGTGCAAAAGACCAGGAATCAACTGCCTCCTAAACCCAAGAAGATTCAAAACTACAACTCCTGCTTCTTTGCAGGGTGTCCTCACACTAGTCTATGTACTACTGTGGACAAGAGTGGAAAGGGTTGGCGCAGTCACCGCCTCTTTTTCTGGAACTGGGACGTTGTGGAGAAAAGAACGGAAGGTTAATACAATCAAAAGCAGAACACGGAGAAGGAGGATGTGCAAAAGGGGAGGTTCTCCTTCCAGCTGTGGGTCATATTCATCCAGGGGCCCTTCATAAGTAAAATGCATCAACAGGATTGAAGATGAAACCCCAGGACTTATCTACAGTGATGCAAACAAGGCTGAAAATTCCTTCTTTATAGGCTCCAAATGGATTCTAAGCAAGATAACACAGGCCCTGCCTCTGCTCCTTAAAATACAGGAACTGACAACAGTAAAAAATGCTTAATATATATTACTGTGATGGTTCAAAAGTGCAAAGTCTAGTATTGTTATGTCTGTGGCTATTACACATCTACATTGTTTATTTATCAGTTTCAATATTTTCAAAATTACTGCAGATAATTTAATTTACAGGCTAATGAGGTCTTTAAAGGAGGATATGCTTTTATTTTGGCAACAAGAAAAATCCTTTCTTTGTTATTTTAGTCCCTTCTAATAGTTCTTTTTCATCTTAAACCATGGGAAAAATTCCCAATGTATTCTGAAGTGCAAGATTAAAATCACGTCTCACAAAGGCTAATTCAGCTTTAGCTTCCAGGTATCTCTACAGAAAATGCCTCTGTAGAAGTAATTTTCACCATAAAGAGATCCATTTTTATAGGACATTTGGTTCCTTTCAGTTTGCAAAATATTCTTATTTGGTATATTAAGCCTAATCTGAAATGCCTATTTCAAAATGGAAGACAGTCCATCAAAGGCATGCTTCAATCTTGTAACATTTAGCAAATTTTTTACATGAAGACATTGTTGACCATTGTCAAAAGGCACAGAGCACAAAAGAAATGCCAAGTTGGCAAGAGAATATCGCATCAGCCCTGCATGACCAGATACAACTGATAAAAGGATTAGATGGTGCTAGGGAAAATTTCATTTCCTCAGCAAAATTATGTTACTATAGTTGAAATAAAAGAAATAATTTCAATAGTTATCTTACCTTCAGCAGCACTAAAAAGGGACAGGCTCATTTGAACGTTTTTCTGCAGCCAAATGAGAGAAAGAAATCTACATCCACTGACTCCTTTCTTTCATGAAATACACTTGACCCACAAACCTCTCTGTCTTTTCTACCTTTTTTTTTTTTTAATTTGTATTTGCTGCATGGCTGGCCACATCCACCTTTGTCATGTCTACAACAGTGATTTCCTTCCTCCTATGACTGAAGTAAGCTTTGGATTCAAAGCAATGCAACACACACTGACAAGTGTATTAGGAAAATGTTCCAAGAGAAGGGGGGGAAAAGGAAGCCTGAGGTAGATACACACACCAAGCACTCACCTTTTTGGCTCAACAACTGTAGAATTGGGTTAAATTCGCAAGTTGTATTTTACTGAGCAGACAAACAGACAATGTAAAGGTGCATGAGGATGGATAGCCAGATGTTTAAACCTTCAGTTCCCTATACCAAGTACAGTAAAAATGGGTCAAACCCTACAGAGGCAAACTCTTCTGAATGGGAGCTTTGCCTGAATGAAAAAGACAGGTCTAGCTCACTCAAGTCAGCAAAAAGCTCAACTTAACCACAGAAAATAAGGACCATGTCTTCTAACACAGAGCAGAACACAAGATTTTTTACTACCATTAACTATATTGAATTGATAACAGTGATATTTTGGGAAAAAGCAACATAATATACTTCTGGAGGAGTTTCTTTGAAGAAGTTCCTTCTGTTCATCAACCAACTCTACTGTGAGTTCTAGTTTCAGAGCCGGACATAAACAAGAAGCTTCCAGCAGAGTGCATTAATGACTCAGCACATCATTTCTGTCCACACTTGCCTTACAAACCTACACTTTCAGGATTTACACAGGCCATCTGCTCTGAAAAATACAGAGTTGAATCAAAACCTTGTCATGGAAAAGTCTCTTTTGACCAATGTTAAAGAAAATTATTTGAATGTTTTTAAAAACTGTGGCACTGTGTAAATCATCAAAACGTCTCCCAAACACTGACCTTTCAATCCTTGCAACCACCCCTGTGGGGTAGGGAAGTATGTGCTGTTATATTAACTCAATTCTACATGCAAGGAAAGAGAAAAACAATGATGTTAAGTGACTTGCTGAGTCATATGCACAGCTGGGAACAGCCCAGTCTGGTAGTTCATGATACTCTCGAGCTGTATAGTGTTTTGCCACCTTCTTGTGTTAATAAAACTAGCAAAATGGTTTCCATTTGCTTAGGGGGCAATCTACAACCTCCTGTCAATTAATCAATATAAGTACTTTATAAAATCCTAAAATACGTGCAAATAATACTGCTGATAGAAACAGTATGCAAAGCTAATCCTTAGCTAAGGGCAATGGAAGAACCTTGACATTGACCTGAAGCAGAAGAACAAGCCCTTTATTGTGATATGAAAAATCAAAAAGCATACACTGAACTAGTCAAGTGAACTATATATAAAAAACCAACAGTGGTAAAACCCTGGTAACAGTTCTAAAAGCCTTTCCTAATGCCCTACTAGCTTCCTTTTCAGTTAGTTTTGATTGCCATTACCTCTGGGTGATGAGTCTAGGAACTGTTGTACTATTTTTTTAAACACACAATGTGCAGATTTTTTTAAAAAAGTCCAACAATCAATTAATTAAATTCTTTATATAGGTTACTAACCACATCCAGTAGGTATTTCCAGCACAGTGGACTGACAAATGTTGTTAACACAGCCTGTAATTGCATTATCTCAAAAATGACCGCAGGATGAAACATGCCTAATTGCAGTGTCCTGATAAACTGAGAGTCAGACTATGTCAGTACATGAAATAGAAACTGTCCCCTTGCAAAATTAATAGAGGCTTTGTGTTAAAATACCAACAAAGTTTGTTCAGCAGATGATAATAAATTATTTTCATGCACTCAATAAAAAGAAAGAAAAATGCTGAAATAAAATCCAAGAAGGAAATAAATGGTCACACAAAAACGCTATTGACATGGCAAAGTTCAACTGACAGTCCCCTGGAAATTCTGAATCCAAAATCCTTCCCTTTTATCCACATGATATGGCTCAATTTTAACATATTGCTCTCTCCCTGTACTGATGGCCCTCATGCAGCAGTTGTCTTCTGTTGAACCAAGCACTGATGCACATGCTTACCATTGTGACAACTTCACTGGGCTTTAGGCCTCTGCTTAAAATTAAGCCAACACCTAAGTTCTTTGCTGGAGGGGATTTTAGGAGGAGGAAAATGCAGTGATCGTGGGCTACTGAAACTGAACGTTCACTGTGCAGAACAGTAGAAATTTGCTTTGTGAGACCAGAATTTGACTCCTGCACTCTGTGTACAGAACCCCCAGTACACGTAGGCATTGAAGCATCAATTACAGGTCGAAGACCAAAGAAATGATCCAACTCTGAATCTCCTTGCTTTCACGCATTTAAGATTCCAAAAACAAAGCTAATGGCAATTAAAAAACCCAGACAAACAAATCCTAAGAAAATAAAGATGACCCACACTGAATCATAGTTTTGGGGACCACATTGGGACAGCAGACATCTTGGCTCATATTGCATATAATAGATAAAAAGGTGAGAATCACCATCTTTCTTTTCTTTAATGTGGATGTACTTCACACATCCTGTCAGTTACCTCTGTGCATATGTGTCTACCTCATCCACGCACTGCAGCTGCCACATCCACTGCAGAGGGGGAGTTACTGATGGGGAATGCCTTATCTTTTCACATGAAGCTGCAGAAAGTATCTCCATTTTCTGTTTCCCCCCATGCTTCAGATTCATATCTCATCCCTCTGCTAACAGCTGTGCACTGCAACGTCCAGGAGACCCTTACCTTCCTCCAGAGCTCCGGTCTGCTCAGAAGCTGGCGACGGAGGCGGGGAAGGAGGCAGGTTGGCTGACTCTTCGACTGCTAGAAATCAAACAGTAAAAATGAGATACAGCAATTAATTCTAAGGAGACTGATGCTTGATACAAGCTGCAGTCAGCCTGTTCTGCCCAGCTGAGAGAATTATTCGATGGGGACTTGTGCCTCGGGGATTTTCAGATCGACCCTTTCAGAATACATGGATTTTTAAAGTTATAATAAAAGGATTTTTTTTCAGATGGTATGAATTATGTCATAGAGTACAATACAAAAATCAACTACAAAATTACCTTTTAAATCAGCATTGCCACTTAGAAAACCTTCGGTTACCCAATGCAACAACAATAAAGCACCTGAGCACGAGAGATTTTATAAATTCACACTATCAGAAACTGGGATCCATCCTCTTCAATTTACCTTGAGTACATGAACAAAAAACATTCAGCACACTTTTTTTTTTTACTTTTCTTCTGCTGAGTTCAAGGTTAATCACAGAATACATGCAAATATTGCTTGTTTAAATACAAAAGACATCAGCATAGGGAACTTTTGTCAGCCATGACATACCAGTGATTCAGCTGAGCAAGGCACAGTGAAATCTAAGATGCACTTAGACTAGGTTTTAGATCATTCCCAGTCATGAGACTAGAAGCTGAAACCAGATGATGTTTTTTCAATTATTTCCGTTCAAGTACAATGAAACCCTAACCAAACTGCTTCTTAAATGAACTCCGCATAACCTCTGCATCTGATTTCATACCAATCACTTTGAATTTTTTTCTTTAAAAACAGATCCACTACCGGGGCTTAACCAGTATTTAAAAAAAAAAAAAAGTAACAAATCTGTTTTAACAGATCTGTCTTATAAACGGCATCTCTCAACAGGCAGATCTCAGTTTCTGATTCAGGGCTTCTTCCCAAGCATAGAAAGACCAGTTTCAAAGCCCCAGCAGAATTTGCCAGGCCTCCTCCTATTGACTTCAGCGTGGTTTGGAAGAGACCCTTATGACTTGTCCTTAAGATGTGCTGTCCAGGGACAGAGTATTTCTAGCTTCATCACAATGCAATTCTACCTGCACTTATTTAACAGTCACTGACCACAGGAACTTGTAACACCTGGTGTTGCTTACTGAAGACGTACTTCTCACAGTATTTAAAATGTCTTACCTAACTAGATGGAACTGAATACCCATTTTGCCTCACCCAGGCCACAGTGAAGAAATCTGTGCTTCAATATGTATGAAGTTTTTTTTCAGAATTGGGGTTTTTCATGTAAAATTGAGTCTCTGTAAAGAAGGGAATTGCTATGCAACACGTCTCCCTGCTGCAGTTCAAAATTGGTTCAATGAAGCAAAAGACCTTAGGAACCAAATTTCCAAAGAATATTCTTAATTACTCATTGACTTTAATTCATTCCTAAGCAGGGTCCAGCTGCTGTACCAAACAAAGCAGAGTGCCTATGGGGAAAATACCACAAGGCATTATTTTGATTTGACTACACTGTGTGTGCACTCAATAGAGCTTATCCTGGGTCAGGTTTGCAGGACTTGCCCTACCTCAGGATGGGATATGGCCTTTCTCTGGCCTTTGGCATATGTGTTTTGAGCTACTGTGGAAGTTTTCTGGCCAGGAGGAAGCACTGTAGGTAGGAATGGCTGTATACTTACTTTTAAAAAAAAAAAAAAAAAATACACACACGCACGCTTACTTGTATTTCAGACAGACTTTTCACAAAGGAGCCAGCAGGAGGATGAGGGCACAGCATGGACCCATGGCAGTGGTACCATTCCCAGTCTGGACCACTGGCATTTGCTTCCACCTGGTGTAACTATCTCTCCCTCAATCTCCCGTCACCCTGCCTGGCTGCTAAAACCGTCTCCCAGCCTCAGCTGGTGTGCCCTATTCCTCTCTGCTTCCTGTGGAGATGCTCCTCCTTCATCTTTTTGAGTAGCTACTGCCCAACCAGCAAAACCTCACTTTCTTTTTATATGCCTCTCCTCTAATCTTTCCCTCTTCAGACATTAATCTTCCCCTCTCACACTGCACATGGCTGAACGCAAAGGGGCTCCGAGTGCTGCTGGGTCGCACCAAACATGACAACAAAACCATTACTGCCAATTACACTCGCAGTGCGCTGCTAAGGGGTCAGAAACCAGGCAGAGAACTGCTGTTAGAACAAACAGTGAACGAGACAGTCACAGGGCTGTCCAGAACCGGGGTAACAGGGATAACGCTATCATTACGTGGTTCCAGCATTTATTCAGTGGTGCTGCAGTTTACCCATCACCACAAGCTATGTGAATACACAGCTGTAACTGGTTTTTGTAATGTGCATACACATAACATTTGCAGACACAAGGATACTTGGAACATTCTTTGTCTCGTTTTACCTAAAGGTAGTGGTCCAGGCTGATCTTTGTGCTGGGTTTCTTTTTCCTGTTCGCCTTTCAGGACTGCTACAGCTTCAGCTGTTACTACTTGTACTATCCTCGCAGACACTTCTTCTGTGGCAGCAGCAAAGTTAGAAAAAAACAAAGAAAAGTACGCTAATGAGAACAATGTTTTAAAATTATAAAGATTAGCTTAAACAATTAAAAATGGAGGCTGACAATAAATTTTTAAAAGGTACTCTTTTTTTCCTGAAATATATGCAAATCATGAAAATTAAATAGAAGGACCAGATATTCCAAAGATGCCAGTGGAAAATGCTGAGTGTTTGTAAAAAACAGGACCGGAGCCTTTACAGTAAGGTGCACAAAGCATGATGATTAAACGCTCTTTCTTACTTCTGTTATGGACAATGTGCAGCAACTGCAAAATTTTAAGATGATTGTTTATTAACGTTCTAGAATTTTTTTTGCAGGTAATGTTTTGCAAACAGGTAGAATGGTTGGCTGAGTGAATGGTTGGCTGAGTAATGGGATTTCTTGACATTTAATATATGGAGTGAGTGACATTCTTAAATGCACTTTGGATGCTATTTCCTCCTCACGAGCACACAGTTAGTATGCATTAAAGGCACTTCCCAGACAGACATCTAAGGATATGCTGATGAGGGACTTGAAACAGAAGGGCCAAATAACATTTCTGTATGATTAAAATGTATACTTTGCCCTCCTCATCCCTTTTAAGACTGCAACACAAAGCTTTGTTTAAACAGTAGGTCTGAATGCCATGCAAAGGGACTGCAGAGGGTGACATTTGTTTGCTGGGATGGGCTCTCAGGCCCCGCTCTTGGACACAGGCCTGGCTCCCAGCCGCACGCTCTCGCTGTGCTTGGCGCAGGGAAGGGGGACAGTGCGGAGCCGGCTGAGGCACCGCATACTTGCCAGACCCGGCTGCCACGGGACCCATGCTTCGCTCTTCCCGCTGCCCGCAACATGCGGCGTGCCCGAGAGGGGCTGAGTAACCGGGTGCTCTGGTGAGCAGAGGGTGGCGGTGGGACCACTCGGGAGCAAATACTTCCAAAGTGAGAAGACATGTATCTCATGTCTGCTCTAGACCCACTCAAAGGTGCAGTGAAATGTCACCAGGCACACAACTGCACAGGGGAGTAACCAGAGAGGTTCCCCGCCCTAAGGGCCATTCAGGCACCTTGGATCTAGCAAATCAAGGTCTCAAGGGTCCTCCAGCAGAACCATCTACAAAAGAATTCAGAGGAAAAGGGTTTGTTTTCTTATCTGTGTATTAGCCCACTCTCCCTTACTCATTAATCAACATATTCCTCCCTCTCATAGCCAAACATTGGAAATAAACCTCTTCACTCCAGCTATTTCTGAGTGCTGGCTGAGAGTTGTTTCAAACGCAGGGTGCCGGGACCCGACACGGAGCCGAGCCCTAGGGAAGGCAACAAGCTGCGTGGCCATGGGCCCGCCAGCTGCACGGCTGGGCACACACCTGGAAACAGAGCAAGAGTTTCAGTGCTGCTCCATCCCTCGCGTGGAGACAGAGGTTTCTAATGGCAGACGGCAATACACCCTGCTCCTGCCAGGAGACATTCGCAGAGCCCCCATTAATCGCCATCCCGAGGACAGAAATAAAAGCTCTCTGCTCACCCATTACTGCATCCTTCAGGCAAGGACCAGCTGGGAAGGGGAAGTATATTTAAATCAATGCCCTACATCTAACTTCACAGCAACCGTCCTAACGAGGGACGCTATCCATTAGATTAATAATGATGATTTCTTCTCAGTTAGTACTCTTTCAGAATTCCTTTGTACATTTAATGTAAAGTTACTCCTCTTTGTTTGTCCTTTAGAAAAGCTGTTTTTCTCCTCCCAAGAAGTGTAGATGTGAATTACTTGCCTTTCACAGTCACGTTTGTCTAAAATCAAAGTGCTACGTTAATCTCTCTTTTACACAAACTCTGTAATGAGGTATTAAAAAGAACACCCACTGGCAAAGAACATTCCTAATTGTTGGTATTTATATCTTACAACTCACTTCCCTCCTGACTGGTCGCCAGGAGGGCAGTGACTGCAATAGTTTCACTGGCTGCTGCCAATAGCAAGAGTAGATGGATGAACATGTCAGAACAGCCACCAAGCAACAAAAAAAATAAGCTGATTTTAAAAACTGTTAGCCCACGAGTATATGAGTATAAACTTGCCAAGGATAAATTCAGACTAGAAATCTGAGGATGCTGCTTTCCTATTGTCAGGGGTGTAAAGTTCTGGCAGTCTTCCACATAGCTGGAAACAGCTCAACTGGTTTTGAGATGGAGCTTGATACATTTACAAAACGGACTACTTACTATATAGATGCCTGGACAAGCAGGAGACTGCATATGGCAGCTCCAGTTCTCTTGTCCCTCTATTCAACAACATGCCCCTAATACGAAATGAAACTCCATTGTGTTGTTAAGCAGATTGAATCGAGTACCATGACCCCATAAATCAAGTCATGCATGTGGCTAACCCTACGGACCAAAGAACAGAGATACTGATTTAAAGCTTCTCAATCTTCCTAGCTGTCTTTCAGGGGCCTGCACCTCGTTTTGGGGCTTTTTGAATTTCTCCTGCTTCCACGCTTGCTGGATGCTGGGAGTGTTTCTTGGCACCTCTTGGTTCCTTCCTCTTGTGAGAAACACAGACCAGCGACCTGCCAGACCCTCCCAGACTGCCACGTGGTGCTGCTGTTGCAGAGCAGCGGACTGGACACAAATGGTCCCGTGGAACCGTTATAGGTCCTGACAGTTCCCTGTGTTGCGAGGCACACGCAGACTGCAAAGCACAGGCGATACAGGGGAAAACTGGGAGAATGAGCCTGCAGCTTGGCCCACTCTCTTCCTGCAGACACGTGGTGCCCGCTCCCACACCGTGCCGTGCAGCCAGCGTGCTGCAGCACCTTGCGTGGGTGAGACATGTGGGCAGAAAACAAGCCGCTCTTCCAGAAAGTGTCCTTTGACACTTGCTATATCCCTGTTCAGATTCTGCTCTTTCAGAACAGGAAAGCGTATCGCCCCAATAGCTTTGGTGAGCATGGAGAATGGCACAGAGCTGCGCAGAGTACCATGGCTCTGGAAGACCCCATGCTGATTGCCACCACCGCCTTACACCTGGAGGATCTGACAAAATCAGTCCCTTCTGTCAAAATTTCCATGAATCTACTAATCACAACACTACTGACAAAAGCAACATCATCAAGCCTTTACTGTTAGCTCCCATGAACAAATCAAGACTCAATTAGGAAAACTGTTAAGAGAACCAATTTTTTACGCTTATTTTCACATGAAAATTTTAAGAAAAGGCTCCAATTAATTTTTCAGATATAGAATATGCAAACATATACCAGATTTACTAACCTGGAGCATATCCAAAGGAAACCCACTTGGTTACCTACTCTCCATCACCCAAGCTACTGTAAGCCTCCTCCCAGCAAGGTAAGTCAAATCCCTATTAAAAATGGTCTCCTTTTGTTACAGAATTTATACTTGTTCACATCCAGCCTGGTCCTGGGGTGCAAATAGGCTCTCCAAGGCTGACAGACAGTTCCTGCCCTCTCACCTCTCTTCCTGATTTCATTTGCTTGGGAGAAAGATTATGTTCCACAGGGAGATATGACTGGGGGTGAAAGGTTGCCCTGAAAAATTGAAATTTCAATCTCGGCCTATGCAAAGTAAGTAAATAAAAATACAAATGGCCTGTGGGTTTTAGGGAGGTGTGTGTTTGGTTGAGGTTTTTTTAACACAAAAAGCTCACTTCTGAACACTGTTGATGGATATTTTGGGTGACACAGAAGGCACAGGCAGTTCGCCAGAGGAGCAGTGCTTTTGCTATACATGACTGCTGCAAAAGGACAGACACTTTTGTACTAATGGACACTATAAATAGCAGATCCAATGGTTAAGTCAAATCCTCACAGGGCAGCTATTGAGACTCTTCACAGTTTCCTTATGGTTCAGTTAAAGTTCAAGGAAGCCTAATGATAAAGAACAAAAAAAGAAAAAGAAGAGTTAGCCAGCCTGGATGCCAAGCAAATTCTTCACAGCCTAAAAGCTCGGGAATTCATTTGAGATAGTTTTGCTTGTAGAGATTTATTTTCCCTCTCTTTAAGCAGGTAGACATTCTCTGACTCTACTTTGTGCCACAAAACCAGCACTAACAAATGACAATTAACACCAAATACATGTTTCTTAAAGCAACAAGGACCTCGGCTTCACATAAGACTCCTGCACAATGAAGAACGGCAACACAGCTTTCCTTTTGCATTTTGCAGAGAGTAAAGCGCTGCTTCTTTTTACCAAGGTGTCAGCTGCTCATGATACAGGACACAGACTGAGTCTCCCAGTCTGATTTCAGGGATTACCCAAAAGTACAGGTGATCCTCGAACATGTATCCATGACAGAGAGGAGACATTACGAAAGGTCCTCAGCACGAGCTTCCAAAAGCCCCCTGACAACGAGCAGGCTGAGCCGTGAGGCCAGGAGCTAACGGACACAGGGATGGCGCTTCCACCACTCCCTTAAAGCTTGTCACTTCAGACCAAGCTCCGACGGGGCCGTCAGGTCAAGCCTGCCCAGTTGCTCCTAGTGCCAAGGCTGCTCTCCGGCAGGAGCACAGGACTCTGCCCCGCTGAGAGGGCAGGCATCTGTCTTGGGCACTACGCTAATTTAAACCAAAGTTAAAACTCAAACCAGTAAGCACTCTCTGCTCCTGGTTTTGGAAGCCAGCCCAATTCTTCTACAAACGCCAGCCTACAGCATGCCAAATCGGGACATCTGGAGTCTCCCTGCCCCACAGATAGCCCAGGGAGACAAACCCTTTCAGAGTACTGGGATGCACAGGAGATGCTGAACCAGCTGCTGATGGTATGGGGAGCCGCAGCTTTTCCTCTTTGCTGAGTTTAGGAGGCCATGTGCCTCCAAAAGCTGCCGCCCTCCTCATAAGCACACCCAAGGGCACAACAGCTGCCCAATCCCCACCCCAGCCTGCTCTGGCACCCATGTTTAAACTGCAGTAGGCGTCATCCAGACACTCCCTCCAGACACCGCTGAGAGGCCCCCTTCACCGACAGAGACTCAACCAGGGGCTGTTAAGCGAGGTTACATGCCAAAGCATGGCGACAGTAGGGCCAAAGATCTGGGATCAGCCCCCGTGTAAGGCCAAGATGTTGTTTCAAAGCCTCCTTCATTTCTTATTGATGCTGCTGCAGCTGTCAATGGACTGCAGATGTCTCCACTGGCACCTGAACCCATTACCTACAGTACTTTCATTTCCCAGGAAACCTTTCCAGCCCATTAAGTTTTTTATCCGATAGGTTTGCCAGCCCCAGAGATAGATGTACAGATGGTGGCAAGAGTCTTTAAAAAAAGGTGTCTGAGCTTTCACCAAATATTTCCAGAAAACTGTTAGAAATAATTGCCAACTATAAAGGCAAGAGCAAAAATTAGATCTGTGACACATCTCCGCAGTGATGTGTAGTGTCTGTTCCCTTTGTGCCCTTTTTAATGGTTTTCCTTCAGCCTCAGGCACTTTTTCTCTTCCAACCTACAGTATCCTCAGGCTCAATCTATTGAGGAGCCGAGTTTGCTAGGAACACCACTTCCTAGGTGAAACTGCTCAGGCTCAGGTATTTGCCTCTGACAGCCCTCACGCGCCAGTACCTTTTATCTTCTTCTCTCTCCCTCCTACCCCTCTATGCAATGCTGTATTACTATTCTGAGGAATGTTTTTGACAGGAGAAACTTCCTATGGGCAGGGCTCACGGCATCTTCCTGCCTCGCAGGTACGTGTCCCCGTGCTGCCGTGGGGATCCTGCCGACAGCGGAACCGGGGCTCGTAGAGCTCGCGCCGGGGAACGGACAGCTCGTCTGCTCACATTACAGTGTCAGGAATTTCTCTGGCCAGAGCTGCCCTGGTCAGACCACAGTTTGTCTCCCCAGCTCTTCTTCCCTGACTGTAGTTGCCTGTGTTTCTGACATTCAGCCAGTGCACTCAGCTCACCCGTCTACTGCTTCTTGCCACTTGAGCACCCATTTCACAGCAACAGGGACAGCTCCTCCTAAAAAGAAAAAGCATTTCATGTCCCCACAATTCCACCGGGACACTCTGCCCAGACTGGAGCAATATCACCCCTTGCTCTTTCTAGCAACAGCTCCATCTGATACCGCTACGGCGGCAGCGAATCTAGAGTTTACTGTAGCCATGGAAGATGCCATCTGGTCTCTGTAAAGCAGAACTTAAGGCATAAACAAAGTTTAACGTGCTGGAACCGCACTGCACAACGAACGCTCCAGGAGAAAACTGAAGGAAAGGGATGATAGGAAGGAGGGAACTGAAAATTGTGTCAAAACTTCATGTGCATTCACAACGTCACCCGTCAGACACCTACCAAGAAAAATAACAGTGGGCTCGGTTGAAGCAAAGGGTAATTAACGCTCCTGAAGCACTGAGGATAGAACAGGGATACAGAAAGACCCAAACAGATGGAAAGGATAAAATAATGTTTCAATTAATTTTGCTACATTTAGGGAAGGAACACGGGCAGAACACAGCAAAAGGATTAGCTACATGTGTGCTTGCAGAATTGGGAAAACAAAGCAGTTTCAGTCAAAATGTGCCTGTCAAAATCCTCAGTGGGGTGCAGAGCAGTTTCCAAGGTAACCAGCACTAATTGTTGGCACAGTGGAATCGAGTCAACAACGAAAGCACACAGCAACCTGTGCTGCTCAGTAAGGCAAGTTACCCCAAATATATTCCTGCAGAAAGATACAAAGTGGCCATTTGCTATCTTTGACAATTTGAAAAGCAAACAGGACCTATGGATTATTTTTCCCCCGAGGTACTCCAATTCCAAGTGCAGCAGGACTACAAACCACATCGCTATTCGATTTGTTTAGAGGCATTAGCTAGTCCCCTAAGGTCCTGAATTCACGCTCCGCTCTCCTGGAAGCTGGTGGCCACCTCTTGTTTGAGTCAAGACTGCCGAAACGCTGGGGAAAAAAGGCCTGGGCTTCACCCAATGGCATCTCTAATGGCAAAAATGAAGGCACATCCTGGACTTTATCACGGGTATTGTGACAACTCGAAATACTGCCTTTTGCACTTGGGTTAAAGAGAAACGCACAACAGCAGTCAAAGCAGTATGAGTAAGTGACATGAAACAGAAATAATGCCAACAGATTAGTGTTCCTGGTTGAAGAAAAGAACAGTAACATAGCTTTACAGAAATCAAATATTTGCTCTCAAATAGCTTTTGTGAGTGTAAATATTTTGCTGTAAGTAGGTCCTTGATCTGGATGTTGGCAATATCAACAGTAATTGGCAGGAGGTATGAAGGCAAATAATGGGAACATCAGCTTTTAAATTAAATGAAACCACAACACAACTGACAAGTATCATTTCCCTAATAAACTCATTTACTTTAAGCTACTGTAGCACCAATGAGGATCGTGACAGATTAATTTAATCACCAGGATTTACCAGCTAACCAACTGAACAGGTCAGAAAAAGCTTGTTTTTTGGGAAAGAGCGAGCTTTGTTTAATGCATTGAAACCCAAAGGCACGAACATTCAGACTGCCTTTGGGGAAAGATGTATTGCAGTGACTACGAGAAAAGGCATGTACAAGGGAGCTACAGCTGGATACCCGACACAGCAGCTTCACACCCTAGTGAGTCCCACAGCAAATGGCTTACACCTCTGTGTTTTGGGGTACTTCAGGTATTCAACAGCCCCTCCTACCTTCTCCTTAAACTCAAGGTTGTAAATCTGAATGACCATTATTCAGCCCCTTAACATATCTGCTTTATAGTAAACCTGGAGCAAAACCGGTGTCCCGGCTGCAGCTGAGCTGTGTTGGACCAGTTGTGCTCTGGTACAAAGAGGAGGCTGAAGGATGGCTCTCCCACGAGCCCCCAGCCGCTCTACAGTGTGAGGGGAAGTTGCGGCCCAGGGCTTGGGCTGCCTGTCCTTGGAATGCTTCCACACCTTCTGCGCGTACCTCAGCCCCACTGCCCTGACTGGAGGGCTCTGCGGAGGGATCTGGACAGGCT
>NW_010556142.1:4439-5569 GCF_000687285.1 Phaethon lepturus | reverse complement strand
GAAATACCACATTTGTTTGCTCTGCACATGGAGACGCTGCGAGAGATGTTTCCTCCTTGGCAGAGCTGGTGTGCACACAAAATGCCTTTATTTACATGCTTGCTCCTTACTAGGAAAACCTCCCATCTGGGCACACGTACACCAGGTTCTACCGGTGCCAATGAGGCAATGTGGCGTATCTTTGCCTGACTTCATGAAGCCACCAGACGGTTCCCAGCCTACCCTCTCCCACCTCTGCCGCGGTTCCACACCGGTTAGCTAGCCCTCCTGCGTTTCATCAAGTACCGAGCACGGCCCTGCTCTGCTGGGAACTGTGGTAAGATAAAGAGACTGCATGCAGGCACTTGTAGCTCAGATAGGAAGATAAAGGCTGGGAGAAAAGAGTTATTCCTGTCTAGTTTAGTTGAGGGAGAAAGAAAAGGCTTTCTGAGGGTTGCAGGGAGCAGTGGCCGCCACCGCTCCGAGGGTCCCAGGCCAGCGCGGTGGCCACGAGGACAGCGGAGACCTGGCCGCGTGATGCCGAGCTGGGCAAAAAATTAGACTCAAAACTACATGGGCTTGAATGGAAGCCAGGCCTCAAAAAAAAACCCAATAGCAAAGATCGAACATGAACTGGCACCCATTTCTCAGCCCCGCTGATTGAATCACCCCAGCTGATGCTGCCCCAGAGAGAGGAGGCAGCGACACGTGGGGAGACGGGCTGTGAACCCCACCTCCCCGCGGGCCGGTGGAAGCGGAGCCTTTCACGATATTTAATGCTCTCTGGTGTGATTTCGTATATAGAGATCAGTCAGGCTTCGATAAGAGCATAGCAGGAGGACGGGAGGAAATTGCAGTCTTGCCCAATGCTTGATCTTATGCTGCTGAACTTGCTGTATCTGGGACATTATAGTCCAGCCTTAATAGCATCGTATTAAGCTGAGACAATGCAGCCCCGTGACCTTGCGATGCTTGATAGCCACATGTGCTATTTTAATGAAAAATTGGGACTTAAGTAAATGGCTGCCCATCAGCAGAGGGCTGTTAACGGGATCTCGCTCCGAGCGAAGCCCGGGCCGGGGGGAGGGCAGCGGAGGGGAATTGGGATGTAATAGCCATAATCACCCCTCAGTGAATGACCTTCCGCTTCC
>NW_010556142.1:0-4313 GCF_000687285.1 Phaethon lepturus | reverse complement strand
CAAACAAGCTGCCGCTGCCACGTCGCTTGGATGCATCGAGGACAAAGCGCAGCTGGACCCCCCAGCCCTCGCTCCGCTCCAGGCCCCCCCGTGCCGACACCCGGGACTCGGGGCGGACGCCCCTTCCAGGCACACGCACTGGTTTCCTCCCCCAACAAATTGAAGCTGTAAATATCGATAGCCTTCTCTTCCAGGGCTTTTTAATGCCCTCTGATACTTGGAAACTATTAAGCGCACCCATCATTACTAACCTGCAAAGTAAATGCGTCCTAATGGGCAGGCGAGCTACGCCGGCCCCGACAAATCATTTCTAATGAATAGCACCTGGCACATCCATCACCCTTAAATGCCAAAGCAAATCCATCCGCGTTAGCCGCTGAAAAGAGCCAGGCAGACCTCGCCGTCGCTTGCTTCCCAAGGTAGGGCAGGGTTCGGCTTCCAACACGTAAGTGCGACTGTTTCCAATCTTTTCCCACCCCTGCGGCCGGGATCTTCGAGGCGCGTTTCTCAATAGCCGGGCTGCTCCCGCACACAATGGCGAGAGGTCTCTGGCAGCGGCATGAAAGGTTTTAAATAGAAACCAGCGTTTCTCCCTCGCGTGCACACAATGCTTCCCTGACCCTTTCCCGACCTCACCCTCAAATCTGGGGTTCACAGCCCCAGCCTTGAACCCGGCTCTGTTTTTTCATGTTTGGCCTCTCTATTTCCTGAGGTCAGGCAGCCCACCGCTCCATTAGCATGAAGCAACTCAGGGCTCATTTGCCAAAACTGACATCCTGGGAAAGTCCTGATGAATTTATGAATTAGAGGCTACAGATGCCAGTAGAAGAATTAAGGAGTTATTTATTTTTATAGATATCCCTTTTATTATTCGCAGGAAATCAGCTGGGATGCTGCTGTTTTCTTTTTCTGAAAAGCACCATCAGCCTTGAACGCCGCGAAGGCTGCGTCAGCAGCAGTTTTCGTTTAAAGAGGAAAAAACACATTTTTAAGGGCCTGTTGTTTTTGTGGTTGTTGGGATTTTTTTGTTTTTTAAAGGAAGGGCCAGAGGAAGAAAGTTTGACGAGCAGGAGGGCGAGGGAGCCGGCACGGCACCCCGGCGGGGTGAGGTGCTCTCACCTTGCAGAACGTCGCGATTGCAACACCGAAGCAAAGAGGTAAAATTTATATCCCATAAATCACATGTCAAGTGCCTGCAAGGAGGGGTCATTAAACAGATGTATGAGGCAAGAGGCAAAGTCCATCCATTTCAGAAGACGCTCCCAGTGTCAGCAGCTCTCCAGAAGCCTCGAGAGGCAGGGATCCAACCAGCGCAGCAGAAGCTTTCCTGATAGTCTTATTTATTTCCTCCTCTATTTATTTGATTGCATTTTCTTTATTGGAATAACTTCCCGGGCTTTCCCCTGTCAGAGCCACCCGACGGGGAGGATGCGGGGTGGGAGAGCGGAGGGTAGCACATCAAACAGCTCGGAGGCATGGAGGGATGGAGTGATGGATGGAGGACGCCCTGTGATTAATAATCAAACCAAGAGCTTTTACTGGGAGTCATGTGGAAAATGTGGCTTTGGAAACATTTGTCTTCACCCCACAAACAAGTGGTGTTTCTCTCCCTTTCTTTGTTTCTCACCCCCCTTTCCTCCCTCCCTCTCCCTCTTTTGGCTTTTCTTGCCCAGATTCGCTGATTAAAATCTTTTCCATCCTTTACCTGCTCCAAGTGGCTCCTGTTCTGGTTTGATTTATGCTTTGCTTATCTCAGGCTTCAGTGGAAAAATAATGACCAGATAATAAAGAGCACTAAGTAGCTTTTCAAATGACATGGCATCCGCTGCGCGGGACTGGGTTTCACAGGAGCGGGGAGGGAAACGCTGCGATGGCCGTGGGCCGAGGTGGAGGGAGGGTAACAGAGAAACGCCGTTCCCGGCACGGCCGTGCTCCAGCGGCCCCTCACCGGCTGAGAGCCGGGGGCATCTTCCAGCCGGGGCCACGGCCCGCCCCCCCGGCCAGCCCCTCCGCGAGGTGCCGAGGGTCCGCTCGGAGCAGAGCAGACCCTGCGCTTCGCTCGGCAAATCCATGCTGTGATTTTCCCGGGGCTTTTGGCGGTGTTGCGGCGGCTGTTGGTCCTCCTGGGGAGCCGCCCGGACACGTGCAGTGCAGGACACCGGTTTCTCTCGGGCAGACTCACCAGGACTCTCTTTCCCACCTCCTCGTTCGTCTCCCGGACAAACCCTGCCAGCGCGCGAGGAGAGCCCCAGCTCCATCCTCCGGCTGACCTCCTGCAGCCTCTGGGTCCCGCTGCTCCTGATGGACCTGCAAGGGCTCCGGATCCATGGGGCTTCTCCCGCAGCAGGAGGGATCACACTTTCCTGCAGGGCTGGGACCTACAGGTTTCCCTGCCTTATCCATTGCTGTCTGCAGGGACACACAGCTTCCCTGTTCCAGCTTTCCCCGTCCCCAGCCCCTGCACCAGTGTCATCTGGTTAAAGAATTGCCATTAATTTTAGGGTAGGAAAGACCCATTGTTTACTGTGCGATCAGGGGAAAGGGAATGTTTTTGCTGCCAATGAACTATTTTTAATTGTAATGCAGATCCAGCATGGCCAGCAAAGTAGCTGCCGTGTGGGAATAGCCGGTGGTTTGCGGAACAAGTTGGATGGCGGACTGCAGGGAGAAGCTTTGCAGGGACAGACGTCGTCCCGCAGCAAAACCCTGACACGTCTGCCCCGCGCAAGCGCGCGGTGACGCACGGCAGCGCTCGCTCGGACCGGGAGGCAGCGGTAGCCAGCCCTGTCCCTCCTAGTACCCATTTCCAACAAATCATCCCTAAAAATCCGCTGCTTGGTTCAGTTGAAAGGGGAGAAGAGACGCAAGCCGCCGCAGGACTCGCAGCATGAAGTTATTGTAGAGGAGGGATAGCAGAGGTCCCTTCTGGCTTTAAATAATCCTCAAAAAAAAAAGATGTCTCTGGATTGCGTCCTGGCTCCTTCCAAGGAGGAAGGGGTGCGTCTGCGCGTTTGTTGGGGAAGGGGAGGGATGCCCGTTTATTTACCCCCTCCTCCGGCGGGGAGCCAGCAGCTGACACCTATGGCAGCGCCGGAGCCCTCTCCGCCGAGCACACGTTCCCCGCACTCTATGCTCTATAAATACGTGTGCATGACAGATTTGGCACCGCGTATTCCTGTAAGTGATGTAATCTTTGGGAAGTTACTTAGCAACCATGGAAAATGTTTTGGAGGCTCTAATTTTTCAGTATGGTAAAATCGTATATTTATGCAGTGCAGCTAATCAGCTTGCTGGCGAGTCAGCGACGATGATCTCATTTTCTTCATCATTATTTTATGTGAATTGGGCTTTTAGCACTAAAGAGACCACAAAGATTTAATTCAAAAATGTGATTGCTTTATGTTTCCAGGGTATCATTAACATGGCATCTACGCAAATAACCATGGTAACAAACTGGTAATTAGTACATATATGGCACTTATTATTAATACAGAAACAGGACAAGTTCCAAATCAGCGCAGATTACAGTACATTATTACCATAGTAATTACCTGCAGTAACACACACAAATTGAACTAAATGGCCAATTGAACTAGAGTGAATGCCTTTTTATTCCCGTCCCTAAATAATGTGCATTCTTGGCTGAGTAGTTCAAGGTAAATAAAACTGCTTTAAATTTATTGCCAACTTTTTTTTTTCCTTTGGTGGGGGAGGAGTGGGAATGGTAGGAGTGAAGAACTTTTTTTGCTCTGCATACAGTATAATTATTGTACAGACTAAGCCGTTCCTGACTCCCATAGAAAGACAAAGGGGTAAAAGTTATTTGTTTCTATTTTATTAGCAGGTTTATTTCTGCAATTTCAGCCATGAAGTAATGTTCAATGTATCTAAAAGAGTCAATGCTAAGTGATGCAGGGTCTAAATTCAGTTGGGGCGGGGGGAGAAAAAGAGAAAGAATATCTGCATTTGGAGGAGACTAGAAAACTAGGCTTTTTTAAAATTATCACTTTATTAAAAAAATGCAAAACCAAGATTTTCATGTAACCCTTCCCCTGTGGTTTGAGGCCTCAATATAAAAATATTGAAGCCAGAACCCCGAGTCAAACCGAACTAGTCAAATGCATGGGCTGGAGCGGGCAGTGCCCAGATGAAGCCGACCGCCGAAAAAAGAGAGAAAAATTCCAAATCTCTTCTATTCTCCCCATTTTGCTATGTCCCACCGGTGCCCTGATGCCTCCCGCAGCGCAGCAAGAGCGGGGAAGCATCTCGCTCCGGGTGCTAGAAGATGCTGAGGCCCCAGGGCTGGGAGGAGC
>NW_010556141.1:0-3164 GCF_000687285.1 Phaethon lepturus | reverse complement strand
TGTGATAATGGATACACATCTTGCTCAGCTTCGTATTCCCGGTCTCTTTATCTCTTTTCCCTGAATAATGCTAGAACAATCTCACGGGAAACTACAAGAAATTCCTCATCCATCAAAAAAATGAGGTTTAATAGAAAAGGGGGCTGGCAGTGCAGACAGGCATCAGGAATGCTGCCGTTGGACGGTCAGGGAACTGAGGCAGCGAGGAGCTTAGAGACTTGAGCAAGATCAAACGCATAGATATACGTGAGCAAGGAAAGACCTAAGGGCTGCCTACAAATACTGCAACAGCAGAGACACCAACTAGACACGTGGACTCCTCTTTTCCAACCATCTTCTGTTTTCCCAGATGTCTGAGTGGGGCATTCAACATTAGGTTAAACAAAGGGCATGCCATGTTTAAAATATATACAGCATAAATATGGAAAATGCTTTACAAAACCGACACATATATTGAACAGATTTCCAGTAATATGCAGAATTTCCATTTGGAGGTGTTGTGCTTTTTCCTTAGGGATGAAGAGAGGAATGGAAATACAGCTTCCTTTTGCGGGAAGCAGATCTGTAACTGCAAAATCAGTAATTCTCTAAATGTGAAATTTCATCTTCAGAATAAGACACCTAAATTTAGGTGTCTGCATGCGAGGGAGGGAGATCATCAGTACGTGTTCAACTCAGTTGCCTACACATAAGCATCCAGGGCTTTGGGCGCTTCTCCTGGCCACCAGCCGCTGCGCTGCAGAGACACGGCTCTGCTGCAGGTCCTGCGGATGCCTCAGGTATCCCAAAGCTTCTCATTTAGCACTCCTTGCCCACGCCTGGAGTGCTTTTCTCCCAGTTTGAGAAAAAGACAATGTTACTTCGCCTGCAGCGTGGCGATGGGGACAAATCACTTAAGAACAGGTGAGGTTCCTACTTTCGGTGACCTTAATTTCATTCTTATCTTATATGATCTGTTTTACAGATCCTACCTAACATCAAGCTGTGCTAATTAATACCTTCCTATACTGCTCAGCACCAGTGACAGCCTCCCTCACAAGCGTGTTTGACAAAATCGGGCATCAAATGAAGTGCTTTTCTCACTGAATCTCAGCTTTCCAACAGTTGTCTTTTTTTTGTGAAAAACCCACACCTCTTCATTACAGTGTTTTTAATTTCCATATTTTTTTCTCTGAAATTAGGAGTTTGGATTTGAGGATCCCACCGTGCTGTCTAATAGTGTCTCTTTATGCCCTGATGCAGTCAAAGTTCCCACAGCCCTTGTATCCCAGAAACCCAACAGGACAAAAACTGCTGCTCAGAGGAACCTCTCTGAGGGGGTTGCCCAGCCCAGAGGACTGGAAGCTGTAGAACAGGAATTCTCAAAAGACCAAAGAAGCATTTTTAATTTTGATTTTTCACCAAAAACATTCAAACTTGTACGTGGCATTTTTTGGGGGGGGGGGGGGGGGGAGAGGACTCAGGCTCTCCTGTGCTTTATTACAGTGATATATAACTTTATGGCATGTCACCAACTGCAAATCCTCCTTGCAGACAGGATTTCTTGCTTTATACTGCTTTATACATATTTGGTTTCTGTAGTACCATCATCCCCTGACTGTGCAATACATTCAGTTTGGAAGGACTAAGGAGCTGAGTTAGACCCCCACTAGCCCTTGAATAAGTGGTTGAATAAGTGGGTGCTCAGGGCTGCAAGCAGATATATCTATTTTCTTGCCCTTCTCAATACATCGCACCGACAAGGCCAGTTCCTGAATGGGAACTGCTCACTTTTTCCCTGCCTTGCTACCCCAAGGGGAGAGGCAAAGGGCTGGCTTTGGACAGGGATCTGCGAGACTCGTCAGCCACAGGAGTACTGTGTCTCCGTTCTAGCTTCACACCACCAGAATATACAGCCTTAAATGAAGTCGTTTGATAGCTCTACACTAAAACATCTTCTAACAGGGGAAAAAAAAACCCACCCTTTCCATTAACTTTACAAAGAGCCACACCATGGCAGCACCATGCTGTCACGGGAATAGGATCAATATTTCAACCGATAATATTTCAGCTGTGCCAAACAGCACACAGGACGAGTCATCTTGTCTAGTTTTGGCTAAGTAAATCTGGGTGTCCTGTCTAAGCCTGTAATCCAGGTTTCTGCTGTAAGAGGCACAGGAGGGGCTGCTCGGCAGGCTGGACCCCCGCTCTCCACTACCTACAGACAAGTCTGGCTTAGCACAGATGCCGAACTCTGAAATGGTGACATTAAACAGGATTAATCCCATCCTTCACGGCCAGCAGCACCACCACAACAGCTGTCCTCACTGCTCCTGGCTCTTCTCCCCTCGCCCCCCTTGCCCGTTCAGATGTATTTGGTAGGTCCCTGGGCAGCAGCACACGGGTATTCAGGAGTCCCAGTTTCTTTTGGCAATTTAGTCCTGAGGTTTGTTTATACAGGAGGACTTAATGAGTACAGTTACTTGTGTGAAAACACAGGCATCTGTGGTTGTGATTATGGCTAAATTCAGCCTGCAACCTCAGCTGCCAATAGCTTATTATCTTTTAAAAATTAAAATAAACTTAAATCACATCCCCTAATTATAAAGGGACTATTTTGAGAAGTCTGACAAAGGTGACCTGCACCTTTTGGGCAAGAGCGCACTCGCCGTGTAACCTTCTCGTCATGCTAAGCATAGCGAAGCAGAAATAACTGGGAAATTCCCTCCGATGTCACCTCTCAGACTGTGCTTGCTGCTTCTCAAGGCTGTCATCGCGCTGCCGCCTGCTCGCAGTAATCGCTGCTGGCACAGGACGTGCTCGTACCACGCCGCATTATTAGCAAGCTGTCAGACACCGGCGACGCAGAGCCCCGGTGCCAACAGAGAGAGAGTTATAGGGGTAATAATGTTGTCCGTTAGGTAAAAATAACTGAACTTTCAGCGTGAAAAAAAAAAAAATCCACAACACAAAACCCGAGCCTTTGGTTGAACGCTATTTTATTTCTTCCCCCATGCCGAGCTCAGGAATGGGTTTATGAGGTGGATACAAGCTGATGTTGAAAAGCAGTAATTTATTTGCAGAGTTCTTACTGCAAGCCTAGAGGGTTGCCGGGAGGGATTGCTTGCTACGCTTTAATTGCTTTTTATAGGTTGGGTAGTGCCGGTGAGCCGAGCCCCGAGTAC
>NW_010556140.1:1238-2256 GCF_000687285.1 Phaethon lepturus | reverse complement strand
ATGCAGCTCTGCCGGCGTGAGCCTAGCTTGGTGTTAGACAAAGCAAACTGGTAAAAAGCTCTCAATTTGTTAGAAGGGACCGGGAAGGTTTAAAAAAAACCCAAACAGGTGAGAAAGGTTTGGGGAAAAGCTGGAACCAGTTCCTTGGGTGTCAGCACAGCAGCCTTGTCTGCCCAGGGGAAAGAGAAATCTGAGCACTAAGCCCCTGGAAAGTAGGGTAAAACTGACAAAAGAGAGGAAATGTATTTTTAGTCCATTTAGAAATCTGGTCTGATTTTGTTTTGAATTAGCTTAAAAAGCTGGTTTGGGTTTGGCTAAGGCTCTAAGTTCAGTGAGGAGCTCTTGAGCAACACACCAGCTCCGCATCCCAGCCCGGCGGCGGCCGCGTCTCCGGTGGGGCAGCCTCAAGCATCCCCACCGCTGGTGCCAGCTTAATGAAGTTTGCTAATTTGGGTGCTGGGCGGGACCCTGAAGAGCAGCATCCCCGAGACCCGTTTCCCAAACCGCAATGAAAGCCGAGTCACCCACCAGCTGATGTGCTCCAGCCTCTGGCCCGCAGAGGCTGCGGGGGGGATGCTAAGGAAACCCGCGTCCCCCCCCAGCTGATGTCCTCCAGCCTCTGCCCCGCAGAGGCTGCGGGGGAGATTCCTGGCGCGTGGAGCTGGGTTCATCCTGCGCGTTGCCGGGCAGGATACGTGCATCGACTTTTTTCTTTGGTTTTCCTTTGCTTTTAGAATAAGCGGGCGAACGGCATATATCTATATCTATTAGATCAGCCGTGCCTGCTCTCACAGCTGGCTGTCAAGTGAAAATGAATACATAAATCATTAAAAGTGGTCTCGCAGGAGACCATAGGCCAATGGTATTTTATTGTGATTTAATGAAAAACTAAAGCGCTGCGAGCACATGGCGCAATTCTCCTTTCATAACAATTGATTATGGATTTATACTCGGTGATGCGCTGCTCCCCGGCGTGGGGAGGCGGCTCGGCCGTGCCACGGCTGGGCTCACCGCTCCC
>NW_010556140.1:0-1149 GCF_000687285.1 Phaethon lepturus | reverse complement strand
GGGGGGCCGGCGGAATGAAAAGGCTCTGCCGAGTCCCCGCTGCCCAGCCCAGCCGCACAGAAACCCGCGCTCACACTGTGGATTTTCGTCAAGTGAAGCAACGGTATTTTTTGTATGTAATCTTGTATGTTAGGTGTGTGGGAACACAAGGTGCTACCTTGCGGCAGATCAAAGTTGAATTGTATTTGGGGCATCATACGTTACCCCTCTGGTGCTCCGTGCGAGCCAGGATCCTGTGGCTGAGCGTCGCCCGGTGAGTCACCCTCGCAAGGAGCCGGGCACGTGCGGGCGCTGCGCTGCGGGCACGCCTGCTCCAGCCGAGGCTAAACCCGAGTTCCTGAAACTGTTCCCCTGCTTGTAGCAGTGAGGGAAGGAGCAGCCTTCGCTCTCGTCTCTCTCCTCCCTCCGAGCTGGAGGCCAGCCCCGATGGCAACCGAGGTCCCGCGGAGCGAAGAGGGCACATAGACGGGTTTGTGCCTATGCCAAGTGCCAAGGCGCCGGAAAACAGCCAGCCTGGAGCTGCCGGATGCCTCCCGAGCTGGGCACGAAACCGCACCGGGTCTCCCAACGCAGCGCACTCGGCTGCGTCGGCCGCCTTGATTTACGGCGCCCGTTTCGCAGAGAGACAAACCTTGGCTGCCGCAGAGCTCCGCGCAAGGGCGGGCAGATGTCCAGCCACATCTGGACGGATCTGCTTGCCGCCCAGCCTTCCTGCGGTAAACAATTGTAGCGTTAAAGCCCGGAACAAGGGGAATCTGCCTTTGGTTGGCAGCTCACATCCACCTCCTAATGCCTGGTCGTATAAATGAGAAGATGCAGCATCCGCACGGATATCAGACTGACATGTGGGCATTTAAATCTTACATCGTATTTTAAGTCTTGTCTCGTATCACACCTAATGCCTCACATCTGCTTTGGATTCCAGTGTTGTCTGCATGGTCCTTAGCGGAGCAGCGCATTTGCAATACAGAAAAAAAGTATTTCGTTATCACAGCCTCTCTCTCCGGCTTGGGAGGTGTTTTGTCTCTGCAGCTGAATAAGCCATTGAACTTGGAAGTGAGCTGGCGTGGGTGCGAGGTGGAAAGCCCTCGCTCCTCACCACCCTCCCGCCCCGGCGCTGCCAGGCTGGAGGCCCGGGATGCTCCCGGC
>NW_010556139.1:0-2395 GCF_000687285.1 Phaethon lepturus | reverse complement strand
CGAGGTCCCCCCCTCCCCGTGGCTGGAGGTTGCGGTCCTGCGTGGAGGGCCGACGGGCAGCAAGAGGATGAGGAGAGAGGGGAGCTGGCGGTGGGAACACGCTGGAGCAAGGCTGAGCTCAGGGCCGCGCCGTGACCTTGGTGGGACACCAGCACCTTCAGCTGTGGAAGCGTCTCCCAGCTCCTGGCCGCCCCCAGGTCCCTGCCTCCCACCCCAGGATCCTCAGGGCTCTCGTGAGCCTTCCTTCACTCTGCAACACACACATAGAGGCCAAGTTCAATCCCTTCAAAAACCCCACGGATTCAACCTACGGCAGGTTTGCGGCGCAGCCAGGAAACCATACAAGTGCTAAAAGCAGCGGCACTCGGCTCTTTCCCACCTCAAAACCATGCAGGGCTTTACGCCTCTACAAAAGCTCTCCGTGTATGTGCGCGCACATTCATTAGCTGTACCGATGCACGCGATAAATACAATTTCCTTCCCACCTGTGTTGCAACGAAGGCCCCGCCGGTGCTGCCCAGGCACGCCTGGGCTTCTGTGGTAGCAGCCAAGGAGGGGAAAAAACCTGCGCTTGGATACAGTAAAACCTGTCTGCAAGGCTGCCGAGAGCACAACGCGCAACACCCGGGGTATTTGCAAAGGGGACGAGCAGCACAGCTGACGCAACGCTGGTCTCGGCACCTTTTATTATGTTGGTTTTTTTTACCAGTGAAGGTTTGCCCGACACTCGCTTCTCCAGGGATACATTCCCCAGGTAGATGTTTTTAAAGCACATAGTCCTCTCTTACCCAGCTTTCCACAAACAAGCTCATTAAGGCAGAAGAGTATAAAAACACCATCGCCACGTCCCGGCTCGGGCACCCAGCAGCGGCACACCCCGGGGACGACCAGGAGGAGCGGCACCGAGCGCCGGGGGAGTTGCAGCACAGGGCTGCGAGAACTCGGCGAGGCTCGTGTCTTCCCTCCAGCATCCCTCGCAGTCGCTACCGATATTTGCACGGCTTTTGGAGACAAAGGCCTGCCTGCAGCTCAGGCATAGGCCCCAGCAGATTTCAGTTTGGTCGCCAAACCTGCTGCAAAATGGCCTGCGCAGCCCTTTCCTTTGCTACCCATCAGCAAAATGCCCATTTTTGCGGTATTCCCCCTTCCTCTGCAGTCCTGCACTGTAACCGTGTCGCAGCAGAGCTGTCCTGCTGTGTGCTGAGCACGACCAGCCCCACACCTTCCCCCCACAGCACAGGCGTTTGAGCACAAGCTCTGCTGATGCAAAACTGATGTTAAAAGGATTTAATTCTATTTAAAACTCTACCCTGCCACCACGTCGGGGAATGCTGAAGAGTGAACTCAGATCACACAGATGAGAGGAGAAAAGTAATCGGAAACTGTGCAAGCCAGTCACTTTCTCTTGCTAATTATTAGCTTTAACCCCATTATTGCTTAAATAACACTAGTGGCATTTTCTGGGAGGCACTGACTTTTCTACAGCCAGAGAAACACAGCCCCAGCCCAGAAAGACTCCTGGGGCTGGCGGGGTTGAAATCTGAACAGCGGCTGGGGCACAAAACAATCCCGTCCAGCTGGACATGGTCTGTGTGCCAGGGAAGGTGCCGGATCTTTTGCTAAGAGAGGAAAATCCAACGTGAGGCCAGCCCTTGAGAGCAGTTTTGCTTTGCAAATCGCCCTGCATCTCTCCTCCAAGACAGAGCTCTGCAGCCCGGGCAGCGCTCACAGCTCCCCGCCAGCGACTGCAGCCCGAGCTCGCAGCCTGCCCAGCCCCAGCCCGGGCTGGCTTTTTTATTAAGCGACTGCGTGTGCTGCTCGCGGTGCATCCGCCGTCTGTTCACCATATTGCAACGTGCTGCCATGGAAATGATCATTCCCTCGGCGATACTTGCCGTCGCTGCCTCGGTCAGAGCAGGGTCTGGCTTCTAGGGAAGCACTGCCTCTCCTGTCATGCCAGTGCCAGAGGTTGGGATGGGATGGGAGGACGCTCCGTGGTCTGACTGCAAAAGCTGGGAGCTGCATGGGCTGCGCAGCTGAGTCTGCATCTGCAGAAAGCTTTTCCTTCCTCAGGTATTTACTTAAAAGTGTTTAATAAGGTCAACGAGCTCTTTTTCCCAAGGACACAGCAAGGCTGCCAGGCTCAGCCACGCAGCCTTTTGTTCCACGTGGGCTCGCTGCGCTGCGTGCGTTGAACAGCCATCCTCAGACGCCATCACGAGGGTTTTCCCCAACGCGTCCTTGTTGATTTAATTGCCGGGATTACAGTCACCTCGTGGGAATAGCGCTGCGTGCAAGCAGCGAGGTTCGGTCCCCCTGCTTTAGCGTGCTCCCTCTCCGCGCTTCATTGCAAAAGGTCTTTTCCTCCTTTCCTCCCCCCCAATGATACGCTCAA
>NW_010556138.1:1824-2042 GCF_000687285.1 Phaethon lepturus | reverse complement strand
CTCTCACAGCCCCAGCCCCAAGGTGGGTGCAGCCAACCTGGCTGGAGGGTGCCCGGCAGCACCCACACATGGGTCAGCATCAGGACACCTGGGTCACTTTCCAGCTGCAGTGCAATCAGCCCGTTTCGTGCCTCAGTTTCCCCTCACCACAGAAGGACGGATCCCCCCCCACCCCACAGCTTCAGGGTGGTGCTCACTTTGCTCCGACGTGGCTGACC
>NW_010556138.1:1038-1251 GCF_000687285.1 Phaethon lepturus | reverse complement strand
CAGCAGGGAAGGGCAGCGGCCCCGGGGTGCTGAGGGACCCCGGATCCGTCTGGATCTGTGGAGCAGGGACCCGGCTGGCGCTGGGGCCACACAGGTTTTCCTTCCACCAGAAAGCAGCTTTCCAGTCCCAAAACCACGCTTTGTTAAGGTGGGAGCGTGTTTCCCCCACAGGAAAACCTACCAGTTACACCTCAGGACACCCCGTCCCACCCA
>NW_010556138.1:695-1006 GCF_000687285.1 Phaethon lepturus | reverse complement strand
CGTTTATTGACCCATAAGGTGCTGCACCCACTGCCCGCCGTCACCCATCTCCCTCAAAGACCGTGAATTAAACACCCCAGCCCATGGATGGGGACACAAGTCACAGCATCCGCAGCAGAGACCAGGGCTGCTCCGGCTTCTGGCTCCCTCTTTTACACCAGCAGCCAGCTTGGCCCCGTCCCCCGTCCCATCACCTCCAACATCGCCTTCTCCTCCCGTCTCCCTGCCTCTGTGGTCACCCCGGGCCCCCGCGCGCCTCCGGAGCGGGGGACGCTGCCAGCGGGGGAGGCACCCATGACCACCACCTGAGG
>NW_010556138.1:287-573 GCF_000687285.1 Phaethon lepturus | reverse complement strand
GAGCGGGGGACGCTGCCAGCGGCTGAGTCACGCATGACCACCACCTGAGTCACCCGCACGGAGGGAAGTCCCTCGGTCCCCGACGCTGTTCCAACCGGAGCTGAGTAAAAGGGAAAGTGTCAAGGATTTTGGCTGGGAAAAGTGTTTTCTTGGAGCCCCGACAAGGAGCAGCCTTTCCGACACGTCCCCTTTGCCACAGTGAGCACAACCCTGGGCAAACAAGCACACGGTGCCTGCACCCACACACACGCATGTGCACGGGGGGCAGTGCCGGAGACACCCCTCG
>NW_010556138.1:0-270 GCF_000687285.1 Phaethon lepturus | reverse complement strand
CAGCAGCAGCGAGCGGCAGTGGCTCTGGACACGACCGTCCCCCGGGCTGGGGTCTCCTGTCCCAGAGGTACCGGGAGTGCGGCTGATGGGAGTTCCCTGGGATGCTGCCCCGGGTGGGAGGATGCGCTCAGGACGTGCCCCCGCACAAAACTGGGTGCCCAGCGGGGACAGCTCGGAGTGGCCTCCGGACGCGGGGCAGTGGAGCAGGGGGGGCTCCTTGCCCATCGCACAGGGCCTGCGGAGCTGCGGAGCCAGCCCTTCGACCGCCAA
>NW_010556137.1:0-3186 GCF_000687285.1 Phaethon lepturus | reverse complement strand
AATAATAATAATAATAATAATAATAATACACCTCAGAGAGCTGGTCTTCACAACCTGCCTCCTGAAACACCACTTAGCATATGCTGCCCATCATCTCAAATAATCAGAGTATTATTTTACTGTAGAGCCCAGATTTCGGATAAAAGCTTCAAATGCATTTAGCAAGCAAGGAACTAGGCTCCAGCCGACTGCTTGCACCTCCTGGTTTTACACGCTCCGCACTTGCAGGGCCCTGAGCCTCCTCCATCACACACCCTTTTGAATGTTGTACCCTGTGTTTTTCCATCCCGCCGTCGAGCCCATCAGCACTTCGACGCTGTTCTGACAGCAAACCTCCGCAGACTCACGCCCTCCAAAAGCCTGCAACTTTTGGAGGTGAACCATTTCGGGGAGTTAAACCACTGGAAAAACACCCGCTGCGAGGCGGTGTCTCTCGAGGAGGCAGGAGGACCCGCCGGACACATGACATGAGTCAGGCAGTAACATCAAACTCACCCTGAGTGAATACAGCCAAGCACAATCAGGATGGAAAACATCAAGGGGGGAAAAAAACCCTCATTTTTTTCTTTCTAGTAGGGCAAGATCTCTCATTTTGGATTAGCTGACTCTTCTGGAAGAACAAGCTGCTTCCAAAAAGCCAGCCAAATTTTAATTAACGGTGCAAAGACTCTTTAGAGGCACTAGGGACAAAGCACGCAACCTTCGTTAACTGGCATATTTAAGAAGGAAGTTTGTGTAAAGCAACATGCTGCACTCCCACTGCTGTCTAGATCTGCCCTCAACTCCCTCCAAGGCAGCATACCTAACAGCCGAAGGTAAAACCTTCCCCAGTTTCTCAATCAGTTTCATTTACAGATATAATTTAAATTTGTATCAGCTTTAGACTGTGAATTATCCACTAAGTCTCAAATATCAAGCCAGTTTATAAGCTCCTACCTAGGCCTTCCCCTGTTTCGCTTGCTCACCTGCCTGAGCACTGCTCCCATTTCGTTCACCCTACGCATTCGCATTACTTTAAACAGCAGAAATGGAGTCATAAATTACATTTTTAAGAGCCTCTAAAACACTAAGAACATTTCAAAAGTCATTTTGAACTTAGGAAAACCCACCCTTTATAATTATAGTTATAAAGGAATAGTTGTCTCATATCATGAACTTCAATCTTTATTTCTATTTAATGCAGATAGCCAAAAAGAAAAAAAAAAAACCATAAGAAATAATACCTAGTTGTCTTCTGTCTCCAAAAAAGCACTAATTTCTCTTAAGAACAAGTCCTGGAGATTCAGCCAAGAAATGTAAACCTCCAGATTTCAGGCCTGGGGAGAAGCTCTGCTCTCCAGGGGGACAGATCACACTGGCTCGGTCGAGGTAACTGAAATTAAATGGCATTACCTCAGAGCGTGGCACCACTGCGGCAGGGAAAAAAGCACTGAGGGGACCCCGTAGTACCTGGCCATGTCGTGAACGCAGCTGCCATGAAGGAGAGGGAGCAACAGGCACTTACAAGGTAAAAAGCGTCTTTCCAGTCTTTCTCCTTGAGACATTGGGAACTTTCCAGCTCTTCAGACGACAGAGAGTCAGAGAGAGCGTAAACATCAAACTCTATGGGTTCCTGGCTTGGCTGCCCCGTTCTCCTGTCACAGCGTGGTCTCTCATCACGTTTATTAATGGCACTATGCTTATAGAGTCCCTGCATAGGTTTGTGGCATTCTCCTTCCCCCTCCACACCAAAGAAATCAGTTAATTTATCCTAAAGTCTTTGAGGTACTCATTTCAGCAAGGAACGATTAGCTTTAAATGATGCCCAAGTTGCAAACACTGAATAAACCTAACCACAACAATTCCATATATAGTATTAGGAAGACACATAGAGCTGTGAAAGCACCTGAACTACAAAGACGTATCCCACCTAAAACCAATACCCAAACAAAGCATATGCCAAATTAACACTGAGGCTTACATGGAACATATATTTACAAGAACCCTGCCATAACTCTATGAAACATGCCACCACTGCTCAGTCAACATCAGACTCCAGCCTGCAGAACCACCATGGGAAATTAATGAGACTTTTTCTCCACCAACTCATCACCAAAGGCAATGGGGAAGTCACGGCGGATGCCCTTTGACCGCCTCCACACTCAGCAGCTAATAGACAAGTAAAGCTACACCTGCACGCTAGACCTGAACGTTTAAAGTTTAAGGAAAGTGAAGACTCTGTACATCCAGGTCAATGCTGGAAGAGGGGCTCCTCTGGAAGAGCCCCCTCAAATTATATAAAGAAGCAAGTATAAATTCATCACTCAATTATTTTTAGCTTCTTCGAGTGCTGAGAAGGACTACCACCAGTGAGGGTGCAATTCAAATCTCCTTTTTGAATTAAGTTGCTTTAAGATATTGGGGTAAGATAAATGTTACATTATAGTTTAAAAACCGCTATGTTTTAGAAGAATCCAAAAGGAGATTAATGAGTTGTCCCTGGCTGATTCCCAAGCTCTGTCCCTCCACGTGGGAGTCGCAATTGGAGCAGGCCTGCACGGCTTGTCACAACCGTCCTAGAAAGGGACAGACCTCAGAGATAACGGGGACTGGCGGCGCAAGGAAAACAAGCCCTGCTTCTATTCATGCCGACGTTATGAACACAAGATTCAGCCTCCTCGAACATGAGTTACAATCCATCAGAGGTTTTTATTTAATGCTGTGATCCTCCACATGCTTTGGTCTCCCACCAGCTTCATGAAAAATGAGAGGGAGTGACACAGTGAAGCCTGGAAGAGGTCTGTATCCCAACAAACTCACACAGGAGCCTGCATCACCTGGCAGGCGCCAGGCCAACGTGTCCAGACGTAGGCTCACTTCGGTCTGCCTGAATTAAGCCCCAGCAGACGAGGCTGCAGAACGGCCCTCAAGTAGGTGATTCTGCACGCAGGGCTGACTTTGAGAGTGTTTCTGGAAAGCAATACTTCTGGGCCGGACATGCTGGCGGGGAGGGGTTCGGACCTTCAGGGATGCCCGGCGCCTTGAGGCCTTACCTTTCCTCTCCGCAGCGTCCCCTCCTCGCCCTCTCTTCTGCTAAACCTGGGGGAAAAGCAAGAACACGGTATTTCAGCAGGCAGTGAGGAGGCCGAGGCTCCATCTCGGGGCGGGGAGGGGGGTGGGAGTCCAAGAAAAGGGCTTTTCAAGAGG
>NW_010556136.1:11369-15161 GCF_000687285.1 Phaethon lepturus | reverse complement strand
CCCTTCCAACCCCAACCATTCTGTGATTCTGAGATTCTGTGATTAAGTACCTCAGCATTTTCCTCATCCTTGGTGACAATGTTCCCCCCACATCCAATAAGGGGTGGAGATTCTCCTTGGCTGTCTTTTTGTTGTTAATATATTTGTAAAAACATTTTTTGTTGTCCCTTATGACTGTGGCCACATTGAGTTCTCGCTGGGCTTTTGCCTTTCTTATTTTGTCTCTGCATGACCTAATAAGATCCTTGTACTCTTCTTGAGTTGCCTTCCCCTTCTTCCAAAGGTCAAAAACTCTCCTTTTTTTTCCTGAGTCCCAGCAAAAGCTCCCTGTTCAGCCAGGCCAGTTGTCTTACCCACCAGCTCATCTTACAGCACATGGGGACCACCTGCTCCTGCACTCTTAAGATTTCCTTCTTGAAGACTGTCCAGCCTTCCTGGACACTTTTGCCCTTCAGGACTGTCTCCCAAAGGACCCTCTCAACCAGTGACCTGAACAGGCTGAAGTCTACCCTCCCGAGGCCAAAGTCTGCCCTCCTGTTCAAGTTTACTTGAACTGATGCAAATCCCCAGGTAAGGATATGTCTCCCTGGTTCCCATCTGTTTATTTTACATGTGAAGCAATTTAGGACATTAATTAGGTGTAGCTTAGGCTTTCAACCAGGCTACAGTTTTCTTCTGTGCAACCAGAATTGCTTTTTTCTGTTTCTCTCCTCTATCTTTCCTTTGTGTTTTTGACTATTTGGCAGTGGTTCTGTCTTTTTTTTCCTCCCACTGTCATCTTTGGATTCAAAACTTCAATTCCATTTTTCATCATTCTTTCAGTTGCCCATGCCAGGTTTTATTTTCACTTGTGACTGTTTTTCTCTGAGCTGCGTGCTTTCTCTCTAACTGGCCAACTTCAATCTTCTTCAGTTTTCTTTCATTGCTTCCTCAAGGTGAATTTTGCCTTAATGTTAAATCTCTTTGTCCCATCTCCATACAGTCCCCTCCTCGCTTACTGAGTGATAGACAATTGATAGTTAATCAGTCTATGTGTCTCAGTCAGCTGTCTCATTTGCTTTGAACTGACCAGCAGACCACCAGATTTGCTGATCAACTCCTGCACTCGAGCAGACAGCGTAGGGTGGATAGCTAGGGAGGAAAATAGTCAATAAAGTGAGCTTTATGGGCCAAGATCCTCCTTAGAGCAGATGAAAAAGATACTCGTAATAGAGAAGAGGAGAGGGAGAACAGGGCATGCGGCAGGATTTGCAGGCCAGAGGACCTGTAAGATAAGCTTTCTCATGATGTGTTCCAGAAAAATGAAACTTGAGTGTTTGTAAAGCTCTTTAATCACTTGTCTCCACATTTCAGTTGATTGTCTTTTTAACCGCTCTATTTCTAGCTCTCTGAGCATGCACAACTTTTTAATGGGGAATAGATAATTTAATCCATTAAGTTTTGTTCGTAGATTTGTCTGAGTGCTGCTAAGTCCAGGAATAAAACCAGTGCAAAGATGGGCTGTACCATGTAGCTGTGGCGGATAGCACAGAAATTTCATACAGTTTGCTTCCTGAATCTTATCACCAAACACTACAACTTTCTGGCAGTGCTCTCTAAAACAACTTGACCACCCATGGAGAAGAGTCAGATTCTCCTCTACACTTTTTGCCAGGGAAAAAGTCCTGGGATCTACTGGAAAACAGCACCATTATGTCATGTTGTTTCTTATCCCAGGATATGACTGCTCTACCTGCAGTGAAGACCAAACAAAAAGCTAGCAGAGGTGAATCCTACCTCTCCTGTTTGCAACTTAGGTCAACAGGAAAGAAACACAAACGTCTGTGTGTAAGACCACACTGCACTTGCACATGACTATCCTTCATTTTAACACTAGCCCACTGTTGTTTCAACAGTTCCCTTCCTTAAATCCAGCTTGAACCAAGACTGCAAAGGTGCTCCTCTTTGGATGGAGGTGCCCTTCAGACTGATGTAGCTGCTGCTGCTGGGGACCAGTTCCTGGATGGCACCCGTAACTGAGCACCCGCCATGCTGAGAGGGAGTGGAAAGCACTGAAGGAAGTCTCCTGTTTCTAGCTGCCTGAAACTTTATAAACGGGAGACAATCTGACAGAGAACCAAAAGCAACCCTGAAATAAAGTGATTCTGTTCAAATCCACACAATGTCCTAGTAGTATGGAAGATAGTAGTTGTGCACGTGAAAACTACTTGAAGTGAGTAGAGGAAGTCCATTGGTGTTAGTGGTCACTTGGGCTTGAGAGAACTTCCCAGTTCTCTCAGCTCTGTCATCATGGCTTCCTTTTTTTACATTGTATAAGAGACCCCCAAACAAACTGAAGATTCTTGGAGGAACTAAAGCCAGCATGTAGAAAGTTTCCTCCAGGGACAGACAAAATAAGGTTTGGGCTAGGTTCGCCCATCCAGAGAGTCTTCATTAATCCTGAAGGCAATACTTTGCACAGAGGCAGAGAAATAGATGTATAACTGATCCAGGCCATCTGATATTCAGCATGGAGAATACCATGGCATGAATCACATCTTCAGAGTGATAATAAAACACAAAAGCCTGCTGGCATGTTGGACTGGATATTTAAGCTCTGAAAAATCTCCATTCCTTCTTTTATCATCTAATAACCACTTGAGACATAAGAGGAAGGATACCTGGGATCATTCTCCCAGTATAAATGGGTTGCAACACACCAAAGTATTATTAGCTTTTAAATGTAAATGAAACATAACATGGAAAGTTGTTTGAGTTTTCCATCTGCTCCCATCTGGGATGGGAGCTAAAGCTGTGGCTAAATGACAGCACAATGCTGAAGGAGCAATGCAGCATCTCAGCAGGTAAGCAGGACTCTTAGATCTTCAGGCCAATCAAGCACTAACTACAGAATAAAGATGTTTAAAAAGAATATTTTCCATAGGGTAGCCTGGATTGACAGTAATGGGTATTTTCAGAAAACAGCTTATTGAAACCACTTATACATGTTTAGGTTTGGAAATCAACTATGGAGCCCACACATTGTGAAATACAATGGATGTTTGTAACCAGCTGTAATTGCCTGTTTATTTGCATGCCACTGAGTATCATCAGACACTCATACAGTCAGCACTGCAAGGCTGGGAAGACAATAATACAATGTCAAAACCAAGTCAAACCATGTCAGCACAAATTATACACTGCAAATCAAAACAAATTGAATATAAAGTCTTAAACCAGCAGGGAAGGCAAGCTTGGAGAACTCACAAAATCAAGAAATTTTTGGGATATTTCTAATTACTATGAGAAATTACATGTTAAGAACATGTTTGCTCATCCATGCTTCAGCTCATTCTCAACAGATGTGTATGGTAGGCAACCAAGGTAATCAGTGCAAACACAAACCAGCTGCCAGCTCCTGTTTTGGTCACATTGGGTCAATGTCATCTAGGAAGACACAAACACCACTGAAACTAATGCCTCCATCAGATGGATTAGCAGATTATTTAGTAGCTTCCTCAGAGATGTCAAAACTCAGGTTGGTCCTGCTTGTTCACTGCCAGGCTTGGAAAAAGAGGAGCAAATAACCCAGCAGTTGATCTGACATCCATCTTGCCATGCTCCTGCTCATCTATGGTGGATGCCTATGATGTTACTTCTCTAGAAAGGAACTGCTTTAACCGACAAGCCACCCTCTCCACAGCTACTGCAGCTGGAGTTATCAGTGTTTTCTTCCAAGCTGTGTTGCAGACAGGCTGGGGCACCTTCCCTTTACAAGACGCCTGTCACTGCCTCTATCTTGCAGGGAGAATA
>NW_010556136.1:0-11338 GCF_000687285.1 Phaethon lepturus | reverse complement strand
CAGCAGGAAACTTCTTGTATTTGGTTTCAGACTTCAGGGCAATATTTTTCTAAACATCTGAACTTTAGATGTTTTTGTAATTTTTTTGCTGGGAGGAAGGGACATGGAAAGACATCCTTTGAATGCTGGAAAAAATATTTTCACAACCTTTTGAAAAGGAACAGCTCTGAAGCTTGAGGTAAGAATTAAAATTCTTCCAGAGAACAAAGTATATTCTTCAATTCAGTTAAAAATACCAATTAATCCTCTTTCCTTTTTGCACAAGAGCCAGCCTCCTTCACTGATTTCCCTTAAAAAAATATATAATTGACAATACATTTTTCACACAGACATGGCTTGTTAATTATGATGGTGAGTGATTCAGTGAAGTGCATTTATTCATGAATCTTTAAAGTTTTTTTTTTCTTGTAATCAATTTATTCATCAACTATTGCTATATTTCTTAAATATTTTTCTTACATGTTTCACTCTCTACAGTACATTGGAAGTCTTCTAAGAGATTCTTTTTTTCTTTAAGACAAAAAATTCATTTTAGCAGCTTCATTGTAGTTGTCTAATGAAGTGAATAACCATTCCTATTACTGTTGTGTTGTCTTCGTTGTTGTTTTTATTATTATTGAATTTGCAGCAGCTGTTGCAGTATCCTCCCACTTTCTCTGCTGGGTAACAAAGAATTAGCTCATTGTTTTCAGGCCCATGGGCAAAACCTGGGGAAATACCAATACTTCCATGAGTAATGTGTAGCAGAGATCAAAGTAGGGAAGAAATGCAGCATGTGAAACCCTGAAACATTCACTGGGGAGTTGTAGGTGCCCTTGCTTATCCATGTGGAAGTGCAAAAAAGTGTGCAAAAAGGACATAAAAGGTGCCTGTTGTTACACATTTGTTGCTTTGCTTGTTCTTCTTCTCCGCTGTTGCAAAAATTCTTGTTTGTTGCCAAGTAACCTTTTTTGGGCATACTGGAGAGAAACAAGTCTTTCCACATGATGAAAATACTAAAATCAAGTCTGTGGAAAGTCATAATGGGAGGAGGTTCCTAAAAAGATAAATAGGTAAATCCAATTTCAGCATTAGACCAGCTAAGGAGTGCTAAGCTGCCTTATTCTTCTTTTCTTATTAAGTCAACAGTTCTCACCATTATTGTTTTTCATTAATATCTGCCTCGTGGATTCTCATTAATTCTGTAAAACTCAGCTTCTCTCATTTTAAAGTTTGTTTCCCTGTGAGAGGAAAGGAAAGTAAAAATAAGTTCAAAAGCAAAGGGTAATTTTTTTAAAAGTTATTATAAATTTGGTATTATAAATATAATCTCATTACCCTAAGCAGTGTAGTAGTTTTTTAAGTTCCTCAGGGTTGTGCTTAGCAGTCCCCTGAATAGAGCTATTTTGAGGAAAATAAACTATTTATTGGTGTGTGATTCATCAAGGCATTATTTTTTCAAATGCACATCAAAATAACCCCCTAGAACTATTTAGTACTGAAGTGCTTTTATAGCGAGTGATTTTATTCAACAATAAATGCAGCTATCTATCTGCCTAAGTGCTATCAAGGGGAAGACAGATGATAACAACTCACATTACTACATACTGTCATGATTTTGCTTTGGTCCCTAAAATACCCAAGTCTGTTGTGCAGCTGGAAATGGAAACCACTGCAGCCATAGGGCCCGTACGGGGAAACAGGACTGTTCACATGGAGAAAGGCCGTGGGAGAGAAAGCACTAGATTTTTTGCAGCAAGCATTCTGCAGCAATATCATAGAACACCCCAGGTGAAATGGGGACCTCTGACAAGTAAGTAAAGAGGTTTTGGTCGTGCGTAGAACATCGTATCTGACCCGTCACACAACAGGCCACTTCTATCAGGCTGGAGATGTCATCACAGCAGAATCACTTCTTGGCTTTTCCAGTATTAATTCATATTCTTATGTCCTCCCAAGCAGTTTTAAACCCCATGAAACAAACTCCAGCTCCAACTCCCCAACTTCACCTTCCCGTTGGCTGGGGCCTCAGTGCTCAGGATGATTTCCTGATATGCTGAGCTCCATCGCCTGGGGGCAACCCCTGGGAGACCCCTGCTCCCCAGCTGTAGGTGAACATTCAAAGCTGGACACCGAAGACGAGGGGCTGAGCCCCACACTGCATTATTGCTGTATTTATTTGGTGCACCTGCTCTGGAGTAAGGGGCCAGTCAACCTGCAAATGCAGAACCACAGCTTTGGCACCGTAGCAGTGAAGTCCCCTGCACCAGATGCCTGAGATCACCTGACAATGTTCACAAAGATACCAAAATGCCCAGCGTGGATAAGAAAGCCTCAGACTAGATTATTTTATTGTTATTAAATATTGTATGGAAATAACACTTAGATTTCTGTTTGGTCTTGTCTGTCTACACTGGCTTCTTGGACATACCAGAACAGCACCTAATGCATACTTCTCCCACTGTATGCAAACTGACTGACTTTCTCCTTTAATCACTGTGAAATAAATAAGTTCTTTTCCCTTCCTCTTATTGTTTAGGGAATAAGACGATTCACTCCCAGCAAACACAGTAATATGCATTTTGGGGGTGAAATTACATCTTCCATGTTCTGCAGTTACTATAGTTACCATCCCACAGCATCCCTGCACGCATGGCTAAAAGAAACGGTGCAAAAATAAATGTCCACATTAAAAACAAAAGGACAATCCTTACCTACTAAAAGATACAAAGTATGAGTTGAGGAATCTGAAAGACTTATTTTCCATGATAAGAAAGGAATAGGGACGTGTCCATGGTCTTGTTGATGAACTTACTTATTTAGGCTTTAAATGTTGGAGTAGATTTTGGAGTAGATTGTTGTAGATTGGAGTAGACCCTCAGCCAGACCCTCACATGCAAGCCCTTGGAGGAGATGGGTGTAAACATCTTCTCTGGATGCCCCTGACCCATCCTGCCTGGAGAGATCCCCATACAGCAGAGGTGTTCCAGACACCTCCCCATGAATGTGGCTGATGTTGGTGGAGTCAAGGACATCCTTGACCTCTTCCCCATCCTGAAATGTCATGGGCTGACAGCACTAGTCCAGGCCATGGAGGATTTAGAAGACCTGTGTGGGTGACGGCAATCAAGTCCTCAGCAGGCAGGAGGTGCTCTGCCCCAGGGGAAATGCTGGTACTTGGCAGAGGGTAACTGGAGACTAACTGGAGCAGAGAGCGCAAGCAAAACGAAATCTGTCTCTCCGTTTGCCCAGGAAGAGACCTAAGTTCTCACCTTTCCACAAGGGCTAAGGCTTTATATCACAGTAACCCCAGTGAAGGAGGTGGGAAGCTTTCCTGGGAGGTGAGAAATGTGAGTCTGATCACCTCACTTCTGGACCTCCAGGCAGACTGGGCACCTACAATACTCTCAAACTCTCACCCATAAAACACGGCATGCTTAGGTGAACATTTACTTTATCGCTTCCAGGCAAAGACATCACTAACCCAAAGCCATGACAGGCTGTGATTTAAAGAAAGACCTTGGGACGGAATACTATTGTTTCAACAACTGAGCAACTAAACAAAAGAGAAAAACAATCCACCAAGCAGAGATAAGCTTTTAAAAAAACCCCAGTATTAAAAAAGTCACACACTTTGAACTTTGACCAACCATGCGCCCTAGGAAATACATTGAGTTAATGGTTGACAGTCCACTCCCTACGTACCTAGCTATCCACTCCTCTAAATAACTGGCTGGAGAACCAACTCCATTGCTATGCCAGTGGCATCACTGGGCAAGTGAATAAACTGCCTTCTTATGGTACAAACGTACAGTCATTTGGCATGGAAGAATTCAGAATAAATGTAAAATTGGGAATTGCTCCAGTGATCAAAATTAAATGCACACAACAGCAAGTGGAGGGGAAAGACCAGGGTCCTCCTGGGTACCAGAAGGCAACTGGAAGCAGAACCTGTGTTGTCCCGAGTCAACAGCCTCGCTTGCAGTGACCAATGCTGGGTTTCACTGCATGATGGAGGCTTCCACTTCTTGTATAGGGTAATAGTCTACCTGGAGTGACGATGCTGTGGAATAATCCAATTTGTGTGAAACCTAGATGCTAGCCTAGCCATAGAAGCCAATGGTGTTGTTATCCTGCACCTTCTTACTATTGCTTTTTCTACATAAGCATCGTTGTATCACAATTTTCAATGTTTTCACTGGAAAAAAATGCACACTGAATACTACAGTTTTATGATATTGAAAAAGAGTTCCTAATTATTTTCTTCTATGTTTGCTGATTTGAGATTGCAGCACCAAGAAGGTCATTGCATTTCAGGGTCACCTTCTTTTTGTACCTAATCTACAAAGGTAGATTGAAAGCAGAGCAACATCTGAATGGTGAGTTCTTCCTCCAGTGTATATCTCAGAGGTAAGGTACAAATTCAAGAACAAATGACAAGAGGGCAAGTCCCTGTTCTTCATTAACAAATGATTGGCATGGGGTGGTATGAAATGTGAGGGAATAAAATAGAATAAAAGTGTGAAAACACATCCTGAATTCCCCAACACTTCCCTGCTGTGTCCTTAGGGCATTTCAAGATCTACCTTGGAAAAAGACTTTGCATAATAATCACTGCTATGATTAGAGCAGTATTTCACATTATATAATATTTACAATTCAACAGATAAGCATTGCAAGAAGAATTACTTGCAATTAAAGTCTCAAAATGTTCCAGGTTTTAGGACTTCTTCCTCTTAGCCTAACAAAGCAGCCCCATCAGTTTTCTCAGCAGCCCCTCAGTAAAACTCACTTAAAAGTAAGAACTTTCTTTAAAATTTCCTCTAAAATGATCTCAAATTCGTAACAGCAATGGTAACAGTGGCCTCAGGGCTATAAGCAGTTCACCAGTGGAGCATTACTGGTCATCAAAGGACTGCAATCTGGGAGCTGAGTAAAACCAATTTTAGAAGTAACAAGAAGAACAAAGACCAAATATCCACCGTGTTAGATGACAGGATGACAGGCCAGAGAGACAGTAAATTTTGATCTAACATGGACTTGCAAGCCAATGAAGAAATGTCAACTGCTGTACATGTTAGTAAAGACAAAAATGATCCCAAGAGGATCTTAAGAGGAAATAATCAACATCATGCAACTCAGGATGCTGAAGATGCTCTGTACCCTAAGACTGAAGCTATTGACAGCGGGACCCAGAAGAGCAATGGAGGGATGAGCGTAACACCAGAGAAATGGATGGGTATTAGAAAGTTTTGTGCATATATAATTTTAATAATTTAAACTTGTGTTCATTGCGATCATTGTAACTAGAGTAATAACTCCTCTTTCATCGGGCTCTTAAGACATTAAGTACACTAAATTCTTGGCTTGACATCTAATGTGGGTTCCTTTTTCACCTAGCAAGATTTCAAGTTTAACAAGCTGGTAGGTTTTCAAGCAACCTGTTCTGTAGCTTGGATGCAGCTAATTGCTAACAGTCGTCCTGAGGATACACTGCTAGCAGAGTGAAACATGCTCCTCGAACAAGCGCTGCTGTGCTCTCTTGGGGAAATCATGCATTGCCTTCCATGAATTCAGGCTCCCAAGCTGCAGATGGAGATGGACAACCCTGGTATCTGGGTACTCAGACAACGCATATGCCTGAAATAATAAAAGCTAAGAATTTGGTCCTTCTTTTCATAAATATAGAAGGCAGCAAAAAGCAATGAGATATAATTTAGGGCCCCCCTCTTTCCCCTCTTACTGATTTATATTTGGCTGAACTGTATTTAGAATTATTTATGTTCCATATATGGTTCTCCACAAAAAATAACTATGTCCTTTGAGTCTTAAATCAACTTTAAATACTTAATGGCAGATTTAATCATAAAGTATAGTTTTGCAACCTCCACCATGTACATAACTTGAATTGGTTTTCTTATTATTTTTAGCAGCACTTATTCTACTAATTTAAAAGCTACTAAGCAAGATTAAGTATTCACGGCAGTAAACTGTAATTCTAAAGTCATTTGGGAATAGTTAGTGCTCAATACAAATGCTAATGTAGTTTAAACTTGCTATAACCTTTCTAGATTTAAGTCATCGGGAAATAAAATGTCAATAAAAACTTCTGGACTGTATCTAGATTTCTTTTTGCATTAGTAACCTTGCTATTACAAAATGAACAATAACCAAAATCTATTTTTCTCAAATAATAGAGTTTCCAGTACAGCAAATAACAGTAAGTGGAAAAAAGTTTAAGTGGGAAATCCTCATTCACATGAACTATGAATACAAAAGAGACTGCATTCCTGACAAACAACAAATTAAAATAATATGAAATACTGTTGAGATACCTTGAGAAATCCACAATTATGAAATCAAAGGCCATAAGTAACATATCACTCCATCAGTGACACTTCCTTATCAGATCTGTAATCATTTGTGCAGCCTCTAATCACAAGCAAAATCCTGACTGTCCCATTGCATATGCAAGCTTCACATGTTTAATATGTTTACTGTCCTTGTTTTGTTTTGTTTGTTGAGGTAGAGTAACAAAAAGTACCTGTGTGGAGAACAAATCCCAGAGTAGCAAATGCCCTACACAGTTTGGCGAGCGAACTTTTTGAGATGAGTGGAAACTTCAGGGGCAGCTGTAGGAGCACTGCCAATGGCCGTGGTTAGAGAGATCCATCCATTTCTACATCTGCTCATCCTACGTGCGACATTTTATGATATAAAATGTCCATGAATCTACAAGCCAACCAAACCACAGACACTTCCCAATGTGTTTTACTGCTTGGATGTGGCAGTCCCAGCCTGCAGCCCACCTCGTCCCCAGAGCAGCTGTCCCCTGACCGGGGATGGGCTTGGTGGGTCCTCCAGCGTGCTGCCAGCCAGAGACAAGCTTGCCAAGCCAGCCTGGGAGCAAGAGCCATGCTCAGCCTTCGGAACTGTAACTTGACCCTGGCAGATCAGGCGCAGAAGGGCGGAGGGGAGCGAGACCAAAGTAGACCTGAAGAACGTCTTCTCCAGGGACCATTTCTTTGTCTCTTTCAGGTGTAAGCAGTTTCCCTGCCTGGAGGACCTTGTATGCTCATTTTGGTGCCATCAGCTGCAAAGACCATTTCTGGTGGTCATGGCAGGGCCGTGATTCCCAGAGCAGTCCAGCCGACCGAGATGCCGTGCAAAATCTAGCCAAGAGCTGAGCAGCTAACTTCTGTCTGAGAACGGTGCTAGCACCCCTTCTTCCAGTGCCAGCTCAAGAAAGAAAGGGTGTTGTCTAGTTAGTGAAGGAGAGCGCTCACAGAAGGACCCTGTTAGGACAACACTGATGCAGGACACTTGCTTTCTAGGTTCAACATCAGGTAGGGCACTTTGTTACTTCTGAAGAGAAAAGGTTGGGCATTTTAAACCCGAGGTATGCCATATCCCGTCTCCTCGTTCACAGCAGCAACCTCCACATGGTGGGACGGAGGCTCTGGAGGACATCTCCCAACAACTCCAGGCTGTCCCTCCTCAGTTCCCTGGTGGAACTAAGATACTAGCGCTCCCCATGCCACGGCCCCAGCCTATGGAAACAGGACTGTGCTGTAAGGCTCAATTATAGAACTGCAGAAATAATTTTGCCTTTTTAACTGAAAATCACTATAGCTTTCCCTGGAAAGAAAAAGCCTAAACATTAGAAGCAGGGGCTCCAATGTATAAATACTGATTTATATCCACACAGTTTGCTTCCTTCTTGTGATATTATGAATATAATCCTGGGAATTCAGGATATTTTGTTTGCTTTGGTGAACAGATACAAACTTATCCGTCTGATATTTTTTATGATAAACTATACAGATGTAATTCTTCCTGCGGGCCCAGCAAAAATAATCGTAGCTACTTTGAATGAGTATGATTGTATGCACACACAAAAAACCCCAAAACCTCAACTAGCCACAACATGGAATCAGAATACAAGCCCCAAGGAATAGATATGGGTGAGTAAAGTGAAGGGGGGTCATGAGCATCTTTCTTTGAGAGGCTGGTGCTACACCAGAGAGGAGGGTGGCTCTGCAAGACATGGATGATTGCAGCAGAGAAGAAATGGTCAGTTCAGTGGGGGGATGGACATATGGGAAATGACATTACAGGATCAATAAAATCTTCCTCCACCTCCCACACAGTGAATCGCCTGCAGTGCTACACAAAACCACCGAGATCAATTTCTCAAGTTTTGCCTCGGCTGCTGAAATCTGGGAGACGTGCCGAGTTTTTGCTCACCAAATCCAGTAACGTAATTAACAGAGCAATGGAGAAAATAAGAATAAATCCTAAAAAATCAAATTGCATCCTTTCTATATAGAATTTTGAATTAACATATTATTACTAAATTGACATACAGTTGTTATTGCAGCAGCACTCCTAGGGCTCTGGTCTACCAAGGAAGCATTGTCTGGGGTACAACGGAAGAGAGAGACGAAGGGTTGTCTTCATTATCAATTAGCTGAATATGGAGTTTATACAACCATGGCAAATCCTTTGAGCAAAATCATTCTGCCAGTCAATACTCTACTTGCTAGTATGAGCAATCATGTATGGACATCATTTTTTCCATATTTTCTTAATTCTACAGATGATGACAGTTTTTATTGTCATAAAGGGAAATTTTTACTGCAGCATGCACTGAGCAGCAATGTTAACTGTCAGGAAGAAGTCAGGATTCCCCCATGGGGAAGCTTTTTCCCCTAAACTGCACCATTTAATTGTACTCACAACTGTGAAAAATAGATTAGTGTGGTTTCCTTTTGTGGCATTTGTTAGGATAATTCTGAGACGTTTATCTGAAAACAATACTCCATTTCACTCCTTCTTGTTCAACAAAGATATTTGATTAGCAAGAACTATCTTGCTCTTGTGAAACTTAAAGCTGTATTTGGAATTGGGACCTTTTTTATTAGTATGCATTAAAATCTGTTATTGATCTCCTAGAGGTGCTAATATAAGTGTCCTTTGTAATACAAAAACAAATTAAATTCTGATCAGGTTCAAAGTGTTCAATCAAGGACTACCTAGCAGCATTTCTAAATGAAATGCAGTTTGTGTTTGGCATTTTAGATCAGCTATTTGATTGAAAGTCAGGAAGAATTCCCAGCGATGTAGCATTTCTCTTCCTTTGCTGGGCATCTCAAATGCATCAAGCATTCAGCTGCTGCATAATGTTGACATATTGTTTTGTTCAGTCCAGAGCACTTTGACATTTAATGTATAGTACAGTGGCTAACTTAAAAGGGACTACTGCAGTACATTAGCTTAAAAAGCATTTGTTAAACATTTTAAACCCAACTTCTTCATAACTAAAGACTGACATGTTCATTAACAGAATGCAAATGTGTAATGTATCACTTCTACTGATCGTATTATGGTCATACTAGTCTTCATAGAGAAGTGATAAAATAGCTGAAGATACAGTACAGTGACCTTTTAAGACCTCAGATAAGCTCAGGGACCTACTGTGCAAGGTGCTGTACGTGGGGCCCTAAGAGATGGACCTTGTCCTGAAAAGTTAATTTATTGAAAAGTGAGACGTAAGGCAGAAATTATATTTCTATCAATCGTATCCACAACGCTGATACCAAACAGAGATATTTTCACCGCACCTAACTCCATACTCAAGTAAATCACTCCAGGGCTCCACACAGTCAGTAGAGAGAAATACGCTTTGAGGATGCAGTTCATCTCATCTCCGCTTTGCAGAAAGCCATCTTCAGTAGAAAATCCAGTGTCACCTACTTTTGCCAACCCTATCAGCCAGACCTCCTGTCCTCCCAGAGGCACACAACCTGCCGTGCACAGACGTGCAAGGTGAGGGGGGAGCGTCCTCCGGCAGCACAGGCTCCGCTCACACGCGTGGGCACTCGCCTCAAGCGTAGACACGGGTCTCGTTTGTGCTAGTGGAAACCAATGGGGTCACTCTGGGGTGAAAAACAGACCCCAGAGACACCAGGATGGTGAACAAGTATGAAACCACACTGAGGCAGCAGGGACCAGAATCAAGCCCTTTGGGATGCTCTTGCTTCATCTAAACTGATGAGATTTTAAAGGATTCATCTTTGCAACAGATCTACTTACAGAACAGTACCAAGTTCAACACTGCAACTCTGAGGGGCGGCTGCTGTACGCAGAGATTACTGCAGCCAAATAATGCTCTCAGTGGTTTAGTCTGTTTATTCAGGTTTAGATTAACTCAATGGAAAAAAAAAAGTCTATGTGGTATTACAGCTAAAACATAAAATCAGACAGTATGTCACATGAAAACACCTCCCCGTCAAGGAAAAAATCAACCCCCAGTGCATGCCAGTTCTGCTCCTCCAAGCCAGCTGACACCTGCAGGGGTATCTCCTGCACTGCAGGGGTGCAGCCCCCGTGTCAGCGATGAGGCTGGGGCTACCATTTCTAAACAATTTCTCATTCCTCTAGGCACCTTGCGGTGCCAGACTTCGCTCAGATTTGACCACCCTGTTACTTGAATTGGCAATTAAGGGTGTGGGTTTGTAGGTGACATTAAACTCAGCATACCTCTATTCGGACTCTTCTCTCCAACCTGGATTTTGCCCATGTTCTACGGTCTTCCAGAGTATGTCTGCTACCTCCTGCCATTACTACCTTCTTAATTACACAGCAAAGCTTCTAAGAAAATGACATGAGCTCTCTGGCTGTTTTGCTAGCGTTCACTCAAATGATGATTACTGGCAAATAATACACGTTGTGTCTATGAACTTCATTCCTTGCTGCCTGCTGGCTGGAACGGCTATCTAACGCCTTGCCCTCCTCCAGTCCCATCATCCACCCTCCAGGGACAGGAGGACACGTATTTGTCGTTCAGCCCAGAGCGCCCTTCTCCCCTCCAGCCCGGCAGCGATGCGCGCTCCGCCTGCGTGGAGCAAGCCCACGCGAAGAGAGCCCAGGCACCCCGGGTGCCGCCACACACGTGGAGCTGCACATCAGAAGCTGAGAGAGAAGAAAAGGTGTCTCACGTGCTGGCTGCTACTGTGCCACTGATGTGTGGCCACGTCAACACACCCCAGGCTGCTGGAGTGCGAAGGACGGAAATGGAAGAAAATACAGGTCCGCAACTGGTGCGCAGCATTTCTTCCCTGTTGTCCTCTAATTTAACATGTGCAAAAGTAAAAAAAAAATCATCATAACTGCCCCATCAACACCAACGATGCATTAATCCTCTTTCATTATTACCTTTTTGAAATGCTCCAGGGAGATGGGAAAGCTAAAGGACAGTGATCACTGCAAGCCCCACGGAAAGGTCCAAACATTAAAAGCTTTTCATTACAGGTGAGATCTGTAGCCTGTACCGCACCGAAAGCAGGCTGGGCGGGCA
>NW_010556135.1:0-7241 GCF_000687285.1 Phaethon lepturus | reverse complement strand
GGGTTCAGGAGGTATTTTCTTTTATCAGGTGCCTCATTTAGCCGCAGACTGGACAGCATGGTGTTTCTGCGGATTTCTGGATGTTACAATGCCCGGTCGCTTTGGTAAAATGTTCAATATGAAACTTGAATATTCCAGTGAAGTTGCAACTACTTAAAGTGATGAGTAGTCTGCTCTGGTGTGTCTATACGCCATATCCTAGCACCAAAGTCTGTATTCCAAAACATACAGCATGTCAGCAGAGAGGGGCCGGGGACCTCAGTTCTACCCTGCTGGTATTTGCAAATAGCAGTTGTGTGATTTTTTTTTTTGTTTGTTCGTTTTAAATACGGAACGGGTTTCTGTTACTAACCCGAGCTCTGTTTTCCTGTCAGCTCCAACAAGTCTCCTTGCAATTCGTTGGCAAAATCCATAGCATGTGGACAGAAGAGAGGGCTCCATGATGTTGGCTACAAGTGCTGCTGTGGTCCCCTTGCAGAAAACTTGAAATGGTCCTTGTTTATAGGTTTAAAAAAAACCCACAAAACCAACAGTCAGTAGTTCCTTTGAATGTGTCAGGGAATGTCTGCATCTTCCTGTGCTGTACCTGGTTTTTGCAGGGGAGGTAATGATCCCTCTTACTCGGAGCCATAGTAAGGGGGGAGGACACTTCTGGTATTTTCTTGGTTTAATTAGAATCGGGCTTGTAGAGTGCATCTGAATTTTATGCCCTGGTCTCCCTAGGGAGTGGTGGGAAGGAGAAAGTGTTTAATTCACAGGCATCTTGGATGATATGTGGATTTAACATCTCCTCCTTCAACTCTGTAGAAGGTGAATTTACGATGGAATGAGCGTTGCTTTCACAGAGAACAGACATGAAGAAAATAGATAAGCCTTTTAAGATTATCCTGAATAGCTAGGAACTAATTTTAGAGTTAAAGTTTCTGTCATTAGGGATGTGAGAGATGGGTTGAGAACAATTTTAGTGAGAAATCCATGTACTGAGACTATGTTCTTCTGCAGACTGTGTTACTGGATTGGGAGCGCTCCTCTTCCAGTGGTCTCCTTGCATAAATTATGGAATTCCTGTGTCTTGAAAGCATCTCTGTAATGCTTTTCAATTGCTTGGGTAGTGATTGAGCCTCCATTAAATCCTCTAATAGCCCTGAAGCTTATTTTGGTAACATACTGCAGATACTCTCTACAATGTGCAGTCCATGTTGGCCAGGATGTCAGTCCTGCGGTAGTGTTGTAACTCTTAAGCATAGCATGTAATTGTTCTGGCACATTGATTGTTGCACATTGCTGGCATAGTATCAGGGATACTAATTCTGTGCTGTGGTCTGCACCACCCTCTGTCACCATGCTGTTATACCTCTGTCCTCATCCCTTCTCAGGGTTGTGGTATCACCTTGTTGTTCTCCTCGGCTGTTGGCAGAGATGGCCTGTGTGCCCTCCAGTTGCCAGCAAAGTGGCAGAGCTGCTGTGAACCTGTGGATTTTGGGAGGTAGACAGATGTTGAGGGAAGGGAGAGAAGAGTCCCTGTGACATCCTGTTGTAAAGTCGATGCCACATCTTGCTGCCTTACGGCTCTTCCACGTTCTCTTCCCCTACTTCAAGCAAAATCATGTTGGCTGAGAGCGGCTGCTGCAGAAAGAGGGGTCCTACTCACAGGCCTTGAGGTCCTTGGTTTTTTTTTGTCCAAGAACTTACTAGTATTGCTGAATGTGGTGGGAGATGTGTGTATATTAATTTTTTTTTGTATTTGTCAAAGATCTGAATGCTGCTGCCTGGCACTTGAAAGATGCAGGGTTAGCATAAGAGGTCTAATCACACAGAGGGCATAAGACTGCTTTTTAACAGTAGCATAGCATGCAGAACTGATAGTCAAACTCTTCAGCCCTTATGAACCACGTGCCTTAGTGCTGCTGTCTGGGAATTTGTAATTACATCATTATTATGTAGTGGAACATAAATACTATGATTAACATATTAAATAAGGGCAGTGATACTTTGCTACCTCTCAGGATTGTTGAAGTTTAATTATTTGCATTACAGTTGCTTACGGTATGAATCATCTGCTTCTGTTCTGTTCTTTCTTCTTACCTAAGTTCCTGTTTTGATTCTTGTTTATCCCTTTGGCTTTCAACATCAGTTAAAATTTATGTATATAAAATCATGCAGTATAAAAGTGATTTTATAATATGGCAAAATACTACACTATCATAAAGGAAACATTTCTTACACCTACTTCTATAAAAAATCTTTTTGAATAGTCTTTAAATATTTAATACTTCCACAAAAGAGAACTTTGAATAGTCTAAACAGATTTCTTGCATGATTTCTGTTGCTTGAAAATACCTCTTGACCACTGTGAACTATTCATTAACGCTGCACATTGGAGAAGTGAATTTCACAAGCTGAGAATTTTCATGTGGAATTAGAATACCTAAATGGAGTCTCTTGGTGTGAAGGCCTATAGACCTGTAGCATTGCTTGTGAGTTTAGTGTCAGCCTTTACTGAGAAGCAATGATATTTAGGTCTGCTTTCCTAAAAATGGAGAAGTAACTGAGTCAGAGTTCAGCTCAATGCTCATTTACATTGAACTTCCTCCTGTTTACCATTTTAAGTGTCAGACATTCCTAACAACAGGACTGAAGTCTAGAATAATGAGACATAAGTCAAGCAATGCCAGTGTCAGTGGGACTAGGATCTTGGCTTACATACTGAACTGTGAATGTCCTCAATTTTTATTATTTTGGCTTGGCATTTTGATCCCTCCCCCCCTTCATAAATGATGCTTTTCAGCCCTTCTGCCTCCAATGCAGATGTGAAATTACCCCAGTATAAAGGTACTTCGTGCTGACCTAGATTAGTAGATGGCATTTGAAGGAGAAACTCTGCCATCACCCACATCTTTGCAGCAACAAATTTTAACTCTACTGGGGACATTGGTCTCCTTTTCAGCTTTTCTGATGCACTAGCGTGACTTTTGTAGGCAAGACTATTCTCACTTCTGCTTTAGTAGCTTGCTTGCTAAATGGTTGCTTGTGATTTTTGTGTTAAATTAATCCATCCAAAACTGAACTTTACAGAGAGAATGATGTGTAGGATGTGTAGAGCTGCAGGCCACTGCTATCTGAATGGCTTCTCTGAAGGCAAGCTGTGTCAGTAACCACAATTCAAATTCATTGCAAAGACTTGATGAGGCATCCAAGAGCCATCTACTTCTCTTTGCCCAAGTAGAAATAACCTTATAGCATAGTGGGGAGGGTCTAGAGTCAGGCAGCTTTTCTGACCTTGGGGGAGCTTGTCTTGCTCAGTTCAGGTACCAGTGTCACAAAAACCATAGGCTGAGAACTTGTGGTGCTTTAAGTGCAGTACTGCTGAGAGGATGATGTCTTAAATTGCCTGATATTTGAAGGATTCTCAATGATAAACTGTCTTTTTCAGAAAAGAGAGTAGATGTGGTGACTCTTCACTCAATTTGATAATTGATGGCTGTGCGAGACTTAACGTGCTGGTGGAGCCTTCACCCCAGTCGCACTTTGTAAGCACATCACTTGCTTTGTGAACTGCTACGAATTGGCCTAAGAACCAATGTAACAAGTACAAATTAACTTATGTTCAGCAAATTACTGAGCCTGGTCCTTCAATCAGATTGTCTTTTGAAGTAATACATGTCAATTGTGTCACCATTTCCAGAAGATGGGTTCTGATTGCATTTAATAACTTCCTAGACTTCATACCTATGTCAGTATTTCATAGCATAGTAAATTCATATGCAAGTCCTTGTGCTTTGAAACACATCTGTACTTCACACTGTGTGTACATAAAAGGAAGCTATGCTGAAGCTCCAAAGTAATCAAGTTTCAAAAGCATGCAATTTGATCTTTTCTGGCAATATCAGGAGTCTTTAATACCCTATTTTGTGTTAGGGACTGAAGTTCTGAGGCATAGAAAATGAAAGCCTTGATTGAAAGTGCAAAAATTAGAATGCATGTTTCAAGCCAGAAAAGAGAATTTGAGAAGGACTGCAAAGGAGAAGCGAAGCTATATTTTTCAGGCAAGGTTCTTTGTCTTTTACAGGAAGGGTCAATTTAGAGGGAGCCAGTGAATCACAGAATTTTCCTGCTCTAACTGAAAATGTACTATGGCAAAAAACCAATTTAACTTCAGTCTCAGGTCGCTGCATGAATGAGCAGAGTAAAGGAAAGTGAGGTGAAGAGATTGGATCACTTTTTTGATGACAATGCTGTCTTAATTTATCACCTTAAGATGATAAATTTGGATTAGATGATAAGATGGTAAGTTTGGATTAATCCAAACTAAGGGTGCAGTTTTGCTTTTAGATGTTGCATCTGTTTTATTCACAAGAAGAAAGTTTACAATTACTGAACAAGATACCTTTAATCCAATTCAACATTTTCCACTCTGAAATTTTCACTGTTGTACATAAATGAGTGTCACTAAAAACATATACACAACAGTACCGTATGAGCTGTTTTAATGCTAATCAAGCAATTCTCAACCATGGGCCTAAAACTTGCTTTTAAGACATTAAAACAGATTGAGATTAGCACTTTAAATTCTGGTTAGCAATTTTTTCAGCATTTTATTGTGACTGATGTTGGTGTCTCAAAATAGTAACAGATGTCGGGAATAGTTAAGATGAGTTTTTCATGTCTGGCACCATAATACAATAGCACTTTTAACTTCTGGTGAAGGAAAAAACAAAGTGCTTTTTACAGAACCCCTTGGTACCAATTAAAAGTTTTGTCAGTGGTTAGAGAAGTGATGCTGATGTTTGTCTCGGAGGTGAACTACTTGGAATGTGTTTTACTCATCAAGTAGTACAGGAGTACTTGGCAGCTCTTACTCTGTGATTTCATAGTGTGATTTGAAACAGGAGCTGTAAGCTATAAACCAGGTCTATAAGCAGAAACAATAGTTCTTATTCAGTGGACAGGAAAACGGGGAAGTACTTCTTAAAGCTTGTCAGTGAATTTTTATTTTTATGCACTACTTATCTGTGGGTCACAATGCAGACAGCAGCTTCTCAAATTAAGCAGGAAACACTTAATTTCCTCACAACTTGCAGTCTCTTCCTTCAAGTGAGCAGTTAATACTAGAGACTACAGAAAGCATCAATGATCACTACGCCCTCTGAAAATAAGCATTTTATCTCACTAGCTTTAATCATTAAAATCTGTATAGGCCACTCAAAGATTTCTGATAGACTGTCTTGATTAAAGAAAGTCTAAAGGACTAAACAATAAACAAACCTGCCCATGGCTGAAGCAACAAGCTGTTTACAAGCCAGATGTGCATGAGAAGTCCTGTTAACTTCACTGAAGTTATTTTGACTTGTACCAATTGCCCATGAGCAATTGGTACCCATGAGCAGTTGAATCAAAGTCTTAGCTCTGAATTTCTTGCTTTTTTGGGGGGAAGGTACTGGGTGGAGACATAGGAAGGGAAATGAAGTTCAAAATGAAATTTGATGTTAATGCGTTCTGTACTGACTTTTTCATCTGACCTTAAGGAGATCAAGGCCAGCCAACAGCATAAGTTGTTGTAAACTGTGCAGGTAATTTGTAAAATATGCCCAACTGAGATACTAGAGGTCACATTTGATTATTTAATTTTAAATCTTAAAGAAACTGAAGAATTACCTTAATTTTCTTTATTTCATACACTCTGGAATCTTTAGATTTTTATATCTAAAGCAGTGAAACTTGTAAGAAATTTAATGGGGAAGACCAGGCTCTACTTGGTCATCTTCCATATACTTGCAAAATGGTTCATGTCTTTGTTTTCCAGACATGTGAATTCATAGAATGAAATATGGACGGAAGAATGAGAATTGCATTTCTTTTCAGTACAGTCAATAGATACTGTCCTCCTTGCATGTGCTGTAGGGGGATAATTTTCTTCTTTATTTTACATTCTTAGTTGCTGTTTCCTATGCTTTAGATCAGTCCTAGTATGCCTGGAATATTTTCTAGTACTCAGCAGTGTTGTAGTGCTACTACCAAATGGCATTATTACTGTCACTTGTGCTGTGCTTGCTGTTCTCAAAATGCATATAGAGAATAAAGAACAAAACTGATCCTTTTGGGTGGTGGTTTCCATCTTCAAATTGACATAACAGCCTTTTCCATTTTTCATGCCTACAGCCAAAATACAAAGTTTATGTACAAGCTTACGCTTGTGTCAGGCTTAGTGAGAGTGATCAGGTGAAGATTATCTGGAAAAGGTGTTTCAAGTAAGATCTGAGAAGCGTCCCTCTTTCCAGAAGAGGAGAGGGTTCACTGGCAGGGCTGACTGCATGGCATGAGTACGCAGGGAGCTTATGATGTTGTGTGCTAGCTTTTCCCTCTGACTGCTGACATGGACACACTTGGTGGTGCATCTCTCTTCATTCCAAAGGGAGTAAGTTTTCATGGAACCATAGAATAGTTTGGGTTGGAAGGGACCTTTAAAGGTCATCTAGTCCAACCCCCTTGCTTCAACTACAGCAGGTTGCTCAGAGCCCCGTCCAACCTGACCTGGAATGGTTCCAGGGATGGGGCATCTACCACCTCTCTGGGCAACCTGGGCCAGTGGTTCACTACCCTCACTGGGAAAAATTTCTTCCTTATATCTAGTCCAAATCTGCACTCTTTTAGTTTAAAACCATTACCCCTTGTCCTATCACAACAGGCCCTGCTAAAAAGTCTGTCCCCATCTTTCTTATAAGCCCCCTTTAAGTATTGGAAGGCTGCAAGAAGGAGTCCCTGGAACTTTCTCTTCTCCAGGCTGAAGAAACCAAACTCTTTCAGCCTGGCATCACAGCAGAGCTGTTCCATCTCTCTGGTCATTTTGGTGGCCTCCTCTGGACACGCTCCAACAGGTCCAAGTCTTTCCTGTGCTGAGGGCTCCAGAGCTGGACGCAGCACTGCAGGGGGGGACTCCGCAGAGCAGAGGGGCAGAATCCCCTCCCTCGCCCTGCGGGCCACACTGCTTTGGGTGCAGCCCAGGACACGGTTGGCCTTCTGGGCTGTGAGTGTGTAATTGCCGCCTCCTGTCCAGCATTTCATCCCCCAGTACCCCCAAGTCCTTCTCGGCAGGGCTGCTCTCCATCCCTTCTTCCCCCAGCCTGCTTTGATACCGGGGTTGCCCAGATGCAAGACCTTGCACTTGGCCTCGCTGAACCTCTTGAAGTCACCTGGGCCCATTCCTAAAGCATGTCCAGGTCCCTCTGGATTGCATCCTGTCC
>NW_010556134.1:421-2349 GCF_000687285.1 Phaethon lepturus | reverse complement strand
AGGGCTCGGGTTGAGGCTGCGCAAGAGCCCTGGGGGGTAACGGCACCTCACGCCCGGGGGAGGAGGGGAAGAGTGGGGACCCCACAGGGGAAGGGTTTGGGGTGCTGCAGCTCAGCAGGGAGGGGACAGAGGGGCACCGCTGGCTGCGGTGGCAGAGGGGGTGGTGACAAACAAACAGGAGGGTTTCAACCAAGCGGACGGGGCAAGGCAGGGACAGAACAGCCCTTTAATGCAGGTTGGGGAGCCGAGAGGGGCCGACCTGCCTGGAGGAGTGGGGACAGGTGCTGAGGCCACGTCCACCTGGGACTCCTCGGATTGCCCCAGCTCTCGGCTCCAGAACACACACAACACAGACAAAGGAGCAGGCGGGCAGCCGGTGCATCGCCTGCTTGCTCAGCATCCTCACTGGGCCACGGTACGGCCCAAACCGTGCCAGCAGTTACCGTCTCCCCGGCCTCATGGTCGCGCCGCAGCTCCCCAAGGTCAGCAGCAGTCAGCTTGGGCCGGAGCGGAGAAGAAATCCTCGGGCAGCTCTCCCAGGAGCCCGTCCAGGTCATCTGCACAGGGACGGGGAGGATGACACACATGAGTTTTACATGTGTATAGAGGAGGAATTGACTCCACGTACCACAAATGTGGTGGGACGAGCCGCCCTTTTTGGCATTACAGGGGAGGGGAGACACTGCCCAGCCCCAGGACCTGTTTTCTGCAGGACATTGAGCTCTTCCTCCCAACCCAGAGCAGGTCCAACTCACCCATGTCGCAGACATCAGCTCCCACCGGCTCTTCTCGCCCGGGCCCCGGACTCTGCAGGGGCAGGGAGAAGTCCCCAGGAGAGTGCTCTGTGCTGTGGCTGCCCCTCCTCGATCGTTCCCAGTCCCCAGGGGCAGGGACACCCCAGGGGGGCTGCGCGAGGTGGTCCGGGAGTAGCCCAGCCTGGGCAGGGACCTGCAAAATCCAGCAGTTGGGGATTGTTGGGGGCCCACAGGAGGATTTATCCTAAGCCTCCCCCTCCCTGCAGTCCAGACCCCCTGGTAATACCCTCGGGGGGGTCCCAGCATCCCTGTGCTTCCAGCGCTGCCGACACTGTGCCCTCCCTCACCTCCTGCTGCTCTGGCGAAGGCTGCGAGAAGCTGCCCTCGGGCTCCGGCGGGTAGATCTTGAGCAGGTTGTTGGGGGTGACGTTGAGGTAGTGGTTGCGGTGGGATGGAGAGAAGACGCCCACCTGCGAGGACAGAGTGGTGGGTCAGAGCCAGAGCTCCGGCTTCTGAGGAGCCAGAGGAGCCCCTTCTCCCGTTCCCGTGGGAAGCTGGGCACGGTGACCGTGGGTCAGCGGCGACCGTAGCAGAAGCAGCCCCAAACGCTGCTGGAGATTTGCCTCCACGTCTCCTACCTGCTTCAGGAGCAGCACCGAGCCAGGCTTCAGCTCACTCTGTCTCTCTTCCAGCAGCAGGCGATGCACCGTGCCTTGCATCTCTCCTGCGGAGGAGGAGGGGACTTGTTAGCCACAGGAAGCGATAGCCAGGAGCCCCAGCCCGACCCGGGCATGGCCACGCTTACCAGTCGGGTCCCTGAACACAGCACCAGCGTCAACGTTGGTCCTGGTCAGGGTCTTGATCATTACTGCCATGCTGGGGACCTTGTTCTTCGGGAGCTGCTTCAAGGCTGCCTGCACACGAAGACCCTCGTCACACCGATGTCCCAGAGGGCAGCCCCACGGGGTCACGGGATGCCTGCAGGCAGCCCAGCTTGGCCCCCTCCCCACACTGATGCCCAGCCCTGGAAACAGCTCCAAGGGGTAAGGGGAGAGCCGGGAAGTCAAGACCATAGGGCTGGTGTCCTCACCCGGGGCCTCCCTCACCTTCCGCAGGACCATGACCACACTGTAGGTCCTGAGGAAGCAGCTGGGGTCCCGCTCGTCCAGCCCC
>NW_010556134.1:0-364 GCF_000687285.1 Phaethon lepturus | reverse complement strand
CACAGGACACCCGCGGGCCCCCCCCCGGAGCCGAGCCAGCGTGTCTCACGGCCCCGTCACAGCAAGGGCAGCTCCGGGGACCCCTTCCCCTTCCAGCATCGCCCTCTGAAAGCTGCGGCCTCGGGGTTCGTGCCGCCAGGATTCACATCCCACTCTGTGCCAGAGCAGGGGGTTACCTCTGTCCGCGGCTTCGCCACAGCCCCGTGAGCCGGAGTTTGGGGAGCGGAAACGAGGATCTCCTCCAGGAGCTTCCCAGCGTGCTTATGGGAGACAGAGAGATGTCACGGGGCACCCAGGGGAGGCTCCAAGGCAGCCCCGGGGTTTTGCATCTCTTCACCAGCTGCTCCCATCCCATCCCATCCCA
>NW_010556133.1:0-5156 GCF_000687285.1 Phaethon lepturus | reverse complement strand
GTCCCCCACCCCAGGGCTGTGCCCGGGCCGCTCCCCATCGTACTGGAGGGCACGGAGGAGAAGAGCAGAGAGGCTGAGAGCTCTGCGCGTCCCCCTTAACAGGCACATTTTGTTTCGCTCCCATCTTGTGCCCTTGCTGTTGCGATGGGGCTCTGGGAGCGCTAAGCTGGCAAAAGGATCGTTTTCTGAGGATTGCAGGGATCGCGGTTGTTGCAGAAGCCAAAATGTCGTTTCCCAAGCTTTGCTTCCCTGGGTGCGGGAAGGATGTGTGTGTGTGTGCCATTGCCCCTCCAGCATTTCACCCCTGCTCCGCGGAGCCAGGCAGCCGCCCGGGGGTTTGACGAGCCCTAGCTCCGAGGCCAAGGAGCCGGAGGCGCTGCACTGCGGGCGGTTTAAAGCTCTCTTCCCCCTGCGAAGCCCGGACCGCCGCAGCAAACTGCGGGCACGTGGCCTTCAGCCCTGTAGCTCAAGCAGGACAGCTGGAAAATGGTAAGCGCTAGCTGACAGCAAGGTGTAGCGAGCGCAGCAGTGAGCAGAAAAGCTGTCTCCGTCCTGGGGGACCCTCGGGTCTAAGGGGCACCCCGCACCCTGTGAGGCGGCCGCGGTGAAGCGCCGTGCCAGCATGCGGCCGCCCTGTTTCTCACTCCGCGGGCACCTCGCTGGGGCTTTCAGTTGCCCGGTGTAGGCAGGTTTGCCTCCGGGACTGGCGAATCCTCGCAGCCCCGGCGGTGCCGGCAGCAGCGCTGTCCGTAGCGTTTCTGGGAGGAGGATTGTGAATGACCCTGCCCCGAATCCCCGAGCATTAGGCCGTCACCGCAGCACCCCACGGCTGCTGGGGGCGTTTTCGCTTTTTGAGGGTGAATCTCGCAGCCTTTACGTCTGAGGCCAGACGCACGGCAGTGCTTGTGCTCTGCAGAGAGACTGAGGCTCCTTCACAAAGTGTCAGGAGTTTTGTTAAACGCATAATCCTTGTTAAAGAGATGTGTTGAAATAGGATATAAACTGCTCCATTAAGTGCAGCAAACTTCCTTTTGGGTAGGAAGGGATTTTCCTGCTCTGCTTTGCTGCGGGACCTGACTGGCCGGTCCGTTCTTTATTGTGGAGAAGGGACCGGCTCCGCGGGTTCACAGTGGCAACCGCAATACCATGACTGGTGTGTTCATCAGCAAACCCGACCGGCGTCCTGCGGCGGAAGGTGCCTTCATACTCTCTGCAATTAAATCTTTGGGTCAGGGCTTAGCCTTACTGCTGTCTTGTACGCTTAGCTGGTGCATCTCTGCTAAGGCTTTTAATTGAATGATAGGCAAGATTCGTAACACCAGCCCCGAGCTTCTGCTTGAACATCAAGGGAGGAGGCGATCTGTCATTTTAAGAAATCAATGCATCTTCTCAAGGCAGCCAGAGCTTACCATTTCATTTCACAGCTGCCAAGAGATTAACTATACAATTGTCAGGTGTGATTCTCTAACAGACAAGATAACAAATATGAGTGAAAGAAGGTTGACAGCCTTGCCTGGGGGGGAGGGCTAGCGGAGATCAGTATTGGGTAATAATGCCAAGTTTCTGCAGAAAATGAATGTTCGTGCTCATGTCATGGATCCCAGTCCTGTCGTGCGGGCTCTGTGTGCTGGGTAGACCTGTCCTTCTCCCTCAGCCTCGGTGGTCTGGGGGCCTAAGGACATGCAAAGAGCCCCGTGGAGGTCCAGCTAACCTCGCCTCCCGTTCCAGCCACGGCCTGGGCCGGTGCCCAGGGAGGAGTTTAAAACAAGGCTTGCACTTCGTGTCCGTTTCCCTTGGCACCCTCCCATCCCACGATTCCTGAAGATGGTGCCTCTGTATCTAATAGCTCTTGGTGGACAGCACGTCTGCCTTCGGGCTGGCAAGGTCTAAGCTCCTCAGGGTGTTCCTGTACCCCAGAACAGACCCGAAAAAGATGGAGGTAGAGGATGAAAATATTGCACAGCTGAGCTGAGTGCAGTGGCTGAGCTTCTGCAGCAGAGGTGAAGTCCTGGGCTTAGCAAGTTTTGCTCATCATTTTGGCAGGGTTAGGATGTCACCTGAGCACCTTCCTACGAGTACGGCATGGTGCACGTTTGGGTTTATTGCTGGAGCTGTGCAGAGACTTTTGCACTGACCTCGCTTGTACTTCTCATTGTCATAAAAACTAACTTTCATCCCAAATTTTGCATGGAAAAATGGAGTCCCTTTGGCTGCCCTACCCAGAACAGCTGGCCAAGCGGCTGTCTTTTGGTTTTAGGAATATGAGCATAAACCTGCTTATAATGTGCAGCTGAAATGTTACTGTTTTCCGTAGCTTTGCATCAGGGTTCAATTCAACTATAGGATTTTATAGCATTCTATGAGTGTCTTTGAACTAATACAAATACAAATGTGTTTGAAAAAAATCAAATATCAAGTACCCCTTTTCCTCCCTCTCTCATCAGCTGAGCTGTCTCTGTAGCAGAGCTGACAGCCGTTGTCTGCCACGTTTGTCATTCTGCCCTGTCCTCCTGCCCACAAGCATCAAAATAAAGAACTTGTTAGTCCTGTCTTTGAGATCAAGATATAAGCAGACAATTGATTTTCCTCACTCCTCTCATTAGTGAGCTCTGACACTTAATAAAACATGTATTTCCACTCTCGGGAAAAGCAAAACACCCAGATAGTGTCTGTCAGAGAGAGCTGGGAGCGGGAATTCATCTTTATGGAAAATCAATAGCCGGAACAGAGAAATTGGCAGAACCCAAATTAAAAGTCGCTGGCAATTTCTGTCTTCATATTTCATGTCTGCTGCATTTCTGAAACGGTAATTTGCTGCAAAGGAAACCACCACCGGGACAGGGACCAGGACGGACTTTGTGCCTCGTTCTTCCTCTGCCACTTCCAGATGGGACCTCACGGCCTGAAGGCGGGTTCAGGTTCGGAGCAGCTCTTTGGGCAGTGCCGGGTTCAAGGTGATCCCTGTCCCGGGGACTGAGAGCTGTTCACACTGGGCCTCCTTCTGCCAGAGCTGTCACCGTGGCCGTTGCTGGCAGCACGGTCCCAGACGCCTCCCAACGCCACCAGCTCCTCCAGGGTTCCTGGCTGCGTCCCTGCCTCCCCAGACGGTACCCACGGCTCATCGCGCTCGCGCGGCCCCACGGGAGCGGGACTTTGGGAGCAGGGCTGCCCGTCAGCCGGCTACACCGAGCTGCTTCAACGCCCGCGACCACAAGGCTGTGACTGATTTACTCACTGCTCGCTCCCAGTTTCACTGGTGCCTCACAGACCTGAAAGAAATTATACGTCCCAGATACATCCCAAATCTAAATCATCGGGGAACTCGTTTTGCTCGTCAGGCTGTGATTCAGAACGCTCTCTCCGAGAAGGAAGAGGGATGTTAAGTTTTCTAAGGAACCTGGGCAGGGAACTGCTCTCCCGGGATGCAAAAGCCCCAGCTGGAGCAGGCCAGGAAGGAGTTAATTGTGTCCCCGAGGCAGCAATTATCTCCAGCTCATTACACCCACTAATGGCACCCTGGGAGGGAGCCCCACGGCCTGGACCTGCTGGGGTGCGGGGTAGCTGTTTGCCTGCAGCAAGCCACGAAGTTTGTGGGTTTGGACGCTGGTTTGGGTCAAAAATCTTCCCCGGTCTGTGCCCGGCCCTTCCCTCTGCTAGTGCAGGGCCGAGGGCGCGGGCTTTCCTCGGGAAAGGCAGCCTCTGTCTGCTCTCCTCCTCCCCTGCCTGAGGGTCGGACGGCCTGGGCAGGTCTGCAGCCGAAGGGGGGTCCTCGGGCGCAGGGACCCTCCGTTCTCCAGCGGCGTCATTCATCTAAGCACCCGGACACGCGTGCGGGGTGCGAGAGGTGAGAGCTGGCCCGAGCCGCCGGCTACAGCAGCGGCTGCTTTACCCGTGGTGGAGCTCAGGAAGATGCAGCAGGGTCACAGGAGCTCATTTATCTTGCTGGAAACTCATCAAAAGCCGTTCGGATATCCTTGTGCTGTGCTGCACTTTACAAGACAGACATCCTTGGGCATAAGTTCAGGGCAGGCTGTCGTGTCCCGGATCCCACGAGACGGCCCTTGCTGGCAGGCTCATCCGAGTGAGCGTGTATCCCTCTTTTTCCAGGAAAACTTCCCAAGCGGGTCATGTTTGCTTGGATGTAGGACAGAGAGCGAAGATGGGAAGTGGGAAACTTGCTGAGCCTGCAGCCTTGTCCCCTGGTCCTCACCTGCGGTCAGTCCCGGCTCGGGGTGCGGCTGCCGGGGAGCACAGTCAGGCTCGTGTCGGGGTGCAGCGCTCCCAGGGAGCGGGGTGTCCGCGCTCCCCGGGACATGGGACATGTCAGCAGCTCCGAGGCTTGAGCATTCGTCCCGCTGGGAACACGGTGACCAGCACCTTTCCTACCAGCGGGCAGAGCACGGCGGGCAGAGCACGGCAGCCAGAGCTGGAGCCTGCGTCCTATATTTATTGCTTGTCCGGCTGGCTCACGCTCCCTTCCATCTCTCGGGGCTGGCGCATTAATCTGCAACTCCAATGTTCTGGATAAATCAGCCCAAAGCGCCTGTTCCCACAGCAACCTCCAAGCAAGGGGGGGGTTGCAAACCCCCAGGGCAAGGGGGGGCATTTTTTTCTTGCCATTGAAGGCTATGGTGGGCTTGGGAACTTTCGTCTGCGTCCCCCAAACACAGGGCCAGTACTGGGGCGTTTCTGTGTTACGAGGAGGAACTGAGGCTCACAATAAGATAAGGACCTGCTTGGGTGTGTGGAAGAGGGGAGGTGAACCCTGTGCGGCCAGTTTTGTGCCCCTCACTGATTTCCAGAAGGCTTTTCGGAGGGGGAACAAGCATCTTTCACCTTGGGAACTTTCGTCTGCGTCCCCCAAACACAGGGCCAGTACTGGGGCGTTTCTGTGTTACGAGGAGGAACTGAGGCTCACAATAAGATAAGGACCTGCTTGGGTGTGTGGAAGAGGGGAGGTGAACCCTGTGCGGCCAGTTTTGTGCCCCTCACTGATTTCCAGAAGGCTTTTCGGAGGGGGAACAAGCATCTTTCACACGATGGCAGATGCTGGCCCTGCCTGGGTTAAAACGGGAGCGACCGTGGGGCTGGATCCATGCAGCGGGAGCAGGGATGGAGCTTGGAGCGGGGTGCTGCTGGCGCAGGGTGCTGCTGGC
>NW_010556132.1:40775-53235 GCF_000687285.1 Phaethon lepturus | reverse complement strand
GCACCGCGTGGGGACGCGACGTCGCAGGTGCTGCTCTGCCCGCTGCAGGAGCCACCCAGCACCCAGCTGCAGGAGGTGCAGCCACGGGCAGGCGTAAAATATTTATTTTGCCTCTTCTTGGCAGGGGCAGGGGGGAAATAGGCAGGTCACTGAAAGCATCGAACCTTTCAGGCTGTAAATGTCCTCAAAAATTAATAGGCAGGCTGTGTTTGCTGGAGAAGCGGTGCCCAGCGCTGAGCCCCGCAATGCCGTCAGCAGCTCCTTTGCCACTGCCTTGGGGAGGTGCTGGATCCGGTCCCCGAGGGTGCTTGCAGTGCTATTCTTGAAAAGAGAAACTTCAAACCCTGCACCCCCACATTTTTTCAGGAAATAAATGTATTAGCAAGCAGGATTGTCTTTTTAAGAAAGGCCCTCAGGTGATAATAATTAACTGCTTATATTGGATAATAAAATCTACATAAAAATAACAAGCTACAGGGCAAGGTTAAGGTTATTACATTGTGGTTGAACAGGCAATTCTTCATACTTGGAATAAAGGCTTTGTTTGTTATGTAAGCACGCTTGGAAAGGTTTATGATGTCCTTGACTATTCCTTCCGTGATTTAAGAGCTTCAATTTGGCAAATGATGACAGGAAAGTGCATGTTTATCTGTTAGCAGCCCCAACTGGCTTTCTGAAATGAGATTTTTTTTGTTGTTGTTTGGAATTTTTTAGCATAATCATGGAGAATTAGGCATCAAGCTTCCAATCGCATTAATGAGAGCTTTGAGGTTTAATCTCATCCATTCCTCTTGAAAGACATGTTCTGCTAGGCACTGAGATATGTTTTATGGTTATGGGTTTTTCCATGATATTTGCCCACCATGATAAATAAGGCAAGCTATTTTTCAAAACTATCCATAAATAAAGAGGATTGGTTTGAGGTTTCAGAGATAAATTCTTCCTCTTTTTAATGAGTCCTGCCCATCCCTGCCTTGTAAGTTATGCAGACTGGGGATGATAAGAACAGAGACTGGCATGCACTACTTACTTACTTACTCATCTTTGCTCACTTATGATTCAGCAGCTACAAATTATCCCTAGAAAGAGGAAAAGCATATGCAGAAGCATCGTAGTGAGAGTGCAAATTCCAAAGACCTTTGCAAGAGAGATTTTGTGAGGACAACTAATCAAAGTCTAGTGTGGCTGCACTAAGGCAATTGCAGCAAGATGTGTCTTTTTAACAGTGGGGGGTTGCCAGTAAAACTGGAAGCAGCATGGCGGGTGAAAGTATGATAGCTGCGAAGAAATACAGTCTTTAATTTTAAGGAGGATCAGGCAATGCTTTGTAGGACTCTACGGTGGGAATTCCAGCATTACAGAGCTGACACTATGACAAAAGGAGCTGGAGATGAAACTAGGCTGTGACTGGAAACAGCACCGTTTCTTTAATGCTAGAAGTGATATCATAATGAACCTGTGAGCACCTTGACTTGATGGATATCGCTGTGTTGCCCACCACCACCAACTGCTGTTGTTGCCCCACTGAAAACTGCCGGGCCATCTCTGAGAGCAGGTGGCTGTCCCCTGCCTCAGAGGACTCAGCTCCTGCTGTGGACTGCGGGAGACTCTCTGCTGGAGTCTCCAGAAAGCAGCTGGGTGGATCAGAGGAAATCTGATGTGTGGTGATGGCACAAACATGCACCAGCTGTTTGTGCTGCCACACATTGGTGGAACACAGGGGTTTGCTATTCCTCCTGTTGGAGACCTTGACAGGTAACCCATCTCTGTATGGGTTTGCATGTACCTTTATGGCAGACCCTAATCTACAATGGATGATACCACGACTAATAAATTGTTAATAATTTTAGATAAGCAATATCAAAAAATCAATAACCATTTTTGTGATGTTCACTGCATAAGTGCCAGTCTTAGGGAGCCTTTACTGTTGAGCTGGCCTAATGACCCAGAGGTCCCAGAGAAGATAGTCTTTGCAAGTGTCAAACGCTTGTCACAAAAAAAGACTAATCAGTTTTAAGATGAGTCCTGTTACCCCAAAGTACCATATGTAGCACCGTAAAGTCACTTGCAACTGCTTCAAAGACACCCAAATGTCACAGGTGCCTAGTCCAAAAGCAATCTCTTCCTCTTTGCTTCTCGAAGTGCTTTAATATGTTTCAAGCTAGAGAAATAGAGGAACCCCCAAAGCCTATATTGCATGGCCACTTTATGACTTTTCTATTGGTTCAGTTCTGGAAAAAAGGCGTGCCATCTTTTAGGCTTTCGTTTTGTGAAAACTGCAAATTTTCTGGGAAGTCATAAGAGAGAGGGAGCTGTCTCCTGGAGGTTAGCTTCCTGCCTCAGGACCGTGCTGAGTTTTCACAAGACGTTGGCTGAGACCGGGAAACAGTGACGTTAACAGTCAGAAACAAGAAGGGAAATTGATGCAGCTGAGCAAGCTTAAGGAGCAAGCTTTTAAGCTTCAGCCCCTTGAACTAGGTTGAATGCCCTAGATTCAACCCCCCGATACCACAGCTTTTCTCCACGCAACACATTTTTAAGCGTGGGAGCTTTACCACAATATTTTGTGGATGCTGAAAATGCACAAAGTATTCAATAAGCCACAGGGTGATTCAGGGAAGAAAAATCTATGAAGGGTTACTAAATATGAATCCACCACTTCTGGTTCAGGAAGTCCTTGAGCCGCAAATGTCTGAAGGCGGAGAGGGTAGTGGGGAAGCACCACGGTCCCCGTGCTTATCTCTTTCCTGGGGGTGTGCCGCTGACTCCCGTGGGAGGTGGGATGCGTGGCTGAGCAGACCTTTGCTCTGAACTGCTCTGACCTGTGTGCTGCAAAGAGGTAACAACTGATCTCAAGGAGAATGATAAAAGATTTTCAAAGCAAGCGAGCAACAACATTCTTGAATCTTGGCTCCTTGCAGCTGCCAACTAAAAAGATTGATGAAAGGGTCCCAGTTCTGCTTGGAGGCTCTAGGGAAGCAGTGGGAGAGGGGAAAATGAATCCAGTGCACAGTAAGCCTCTTGTCCTCCCCGTACCTGATCATTCTGGCCCAAGAGGCACTGAACAAGATCTGAAATAAAGGGCTTATCATTTCCTTTTCTTTGTAACTGAGGCCCCCGGTTCTTAGTGACAACCTTTTACAAGTTGTTTGCAGTAGTACATTTCTATACTATCTACTTTGCTTTGAGTAAAGGTGACTCTGTAAGGAAAGAAAAAATAATGATCACAACTGAACGCTTATCTGTGGTCTGCATAATCGAGTAACACAGGTGTAAACCAGGGAAACAAGTGTGCGAAAATAATAGCAGAGTGAGTGATGTTTTTGGGTAGGTATTGAACATCTAAGAAGGCAAACTTAGACAAACAAAGAAATACAAGCTAAATACTGGTAATACATCTTTTGGAAGAATAATATTCTAAAATATTAAGTAGGGGAAGTTTAGGAACAAGAAATAATACAAGCACTGGGGAGGTGAGGGATGTGAAAGAATTTTGCAAAGATCTGCGGCTACTGGAAAGAGGATCTGGAGTGGCTACCAAGCAAGAATATGCAGAATTACTTGCAGTTTCCAGGGGAAATGCAAGGGCAGAAAGACAGTGTCATGAGCTAATGGTAGACAAAAGGGCTAGGGGACCCAGCAAGGCTTCTGCAAATATATCAAGATTTAAAAAAAAAAAAATACTGGAGTGACAGTAGATTCCATTAATAAATGAGGAAGGGGAAGAAATTAATGACTTAAAAATGGCTGAGACACTCAACTCCTTTGTTAGATCTATCTTCAAGATGAAAAATGCATAAATGAACTTTGAATAATTAGTAAGCGGTGAAGACGCTGTTGGAATCACTACTGATAAAGACCTGTTAATGGAGAACTTGGAAAAAGCAAACAAAGGCAAAGTTAACGAAGTTCAGGGAATTAGGTAACCCGTTTGATGAACCCAGGTCACTTCTAGGGAAAAAAAAAATCATGACCAATAGGGAATATAGCTAATGGGCAGAGCAACCAACCCAGCAAACGTAAATCCTAGCAGGGTAACTGGATAAAAATAGAAAGAGAGGGAAGAAGAAGGGTTATTGAATGCAGTGGTTCCCATGGCATCCCTTGAATTTGCAGATAAACTTCTTGTGACTTTGCTTCCTGGAGGATAAAAGAGCCTTGAGCAGTGAGCTGAATGATTTCTAAAAAATATATGTTTTGCTGTGCAGTCTTTTTTAAGCAAAATCTGGCTTGGTTCATGATTAAAGGAGTAGGACGGGCCATGCAGTTGGGAAGCAAAACCTTTTGCTAAAATGCTTTGAGGTAGGCACTGATATTTGGGTTTGCTCTGCATCGTATCTTGTATACAGCTGGTGTCACACAAATAACAGGTCCCTGCCTGTAGGCCCTATCAGTCTTTGGGAGAAATTCCTTATGTATTAATATTTATATCTGTAAGTCGATAATAACAGTTGTGATTGCCACACAATTATACATAATACATATGTTTACATAATTAATAACAGCATTAGAAAACAGTCACCTTTTTACCTAATGATGAACAGATTGATTTTATGTTTACACAGGTTATTATTTCTCCTTCTAAATGGAATCGTGAGTGGTCTGGATGGATGTCAACACAGACTCTGGGAACTTTGGGAGTGAGTTAAGATCCCAGCATGGCACCAGCACAGCAACACACATTGCTAAATGGAAGATGTTATATTACCACTTCTGTTTCCTTCAAGATAGGTCCTGTTCCTTGTTGGGCTGGAGGTCTGATGCTGCAGGCCAGTAGACGAGGACCCCCCTGAAGACATCTGAGCAGGACGGTGGCTACAGGAGGAAGAGGAGCCTCCAGCAGGATGTCCGGCTGTAGGACTCTGCCGCATGCCATACACGGAGCCCATGCAACCGAAGGCAGAATCAGCAGGATCCACACTGTACCGCTTCATGTTTGCAGGATCAGCCAGGTAGTCCTCAGGTATGACTGTTTCTGCTCAGGAAGCCAAGACACAAAAGAAACATCAGTAAAACAGAATCAATTTTAATTCAGCCCTTGGGAATTTTTTTTTTTTTTTTTGGCCAAAATTCCCTTTTTTTTTTTGCAAAAAGTTTAACTCCATTTACAACTTTCTGTGCAGACAGCTGGCTCCAGGAGGGATTCTTGCTGAGAATTAATAAATAATGAAGGGAAGCACAACCAGTCAGAAGTCAGTAGAGTCACAACAGGGAAGCTATGGCTTGGTGTGACTCATCCGTGTCAGCTTACAGCAATGTTCTCTGTAAAGTCCTGGGCCACTGACTGGCGAGTCCCATTTGCCTCATTGTGCTCCCCAAATACCACCAAGACTAGAGGATTGTGCACCTATTGTTTGGTCTGTCTTTCATTTAAAAACATAAAAGTTGAAAGGAAGAAGGCAGGGGAGGACAACAGGACAGGCAGCTTGTTGGGTTCATAATGCCGGGCAGCTAGTAGGAGGGAGCAAAGGTAATAAACCAAAGCCTTCTAGCTGCAATTACCAAAATTAATCAGAAAATATCCTCAGCTGCAGGCACTCATGAGGGCCAGTATCCCTCAAGAAGAGGCTTGATGACTGATGAGCATGCCCAAGGTTTATCATGGGCAGAGATGTGTGAATGAGTCACTCAGATCCAGCTTGGGTACAGATACATGTGCCATCACCACGGATGACTGCAAACCGTTGCTCTGGTTCCTCTCCTCTGCGTTGCACTTTGCACACCATGTAGGAGCTAAGTACCTTGCTTTTCAGACTCTTCCCAATAAATGAAATTTTGCGCTTAGAGACCTATTTTGGAGACTTATATTTCCCTTTGCTTGGGGGTCTAACACAGAGGTGTGAGGCAGGTCTAGCCACAGATTTTGCAGTACACAGAATTTTTTTGCCAGTTCCCCTCATACTTAGTTCCAGATTCATCTTGCTTTGCTGTCTGGACTGAGACCTCCATGTCTGTGTCATTGTCCTCCTCTGGCCAGTCCCCGTCTCCTCCCAACAGGTCTTGATATCCAAGCTCCTTGCTACCTGCCTTTTTTGTCTTCACAAAAGATAAGTCAAAGACCTTCCTCCTCATTCCACTGCTGTTCTTCCTGCAAAACCAGCCCTCCACCCACCCAGCCCCAGGACCCTTTCCTCCACCACCGTCACCACCACCACTGGGATGCAAGCAGAAACCTCTCTGAGATCCACACCTTCACATAACCCCTACAAATACTGGCAACCTGTGCTTCAGAGATTCCCACTCTTACTGGGTGAAACAAGGTGTTAACATCTGGCGGGCAGGGAGCCCCTAGATTAGGAAAGTGCCTGTCATTGCTCCGCGACGTTTCTTTGAGCTGTTGAAAATGCCACTTTCCTCATCATGCGTACTCTCCCTCCAGAGACATCCAAGTGGAGTGAAATTACCCCCGTGGTGTCGCACATCTCCTTTCCTGCCTGAGCAACACTATCCTCCCGACGTATTGTGTAGCCTTATGAGTAACAGGAAGAATTTATGCTGCAATTTATGCTACAAGACCCAAACCCCATCGCTAATAGATGTTGAGACTGTATATAATAGAGTTTTCCTTTTAATTTACATTTTTACTCTTTTGCTTTGAAGAAAAAAAAAAACTTGGCAGCTGTGTACAGTAGTTGATGTTAAACAAACATGATTTAGTTTGACAACTCAAATACTCAAGAGTTGTGCCACGCCAGCATCCTGGCTCGTGTGTCAAGCCACAGCACAGATTTTTGTTACATGATTGCCTGACTTTTCATATTCTTGCTGCTGTCTTTTAAAACTTTGTCCCATTCTGAGCCAAAGTTGGACTCACCATAAGGCAGATCTGAAGGACAGCTGTAAATGTGACGTTTCCTCGCTTTTGGGCACTTGCCTTTGCAACTGCAAGTAACTTTCCTTTAGTGAGACTTTTTTCCCTTAGATAATTTGGATTCTTACAGCATGCATTCAGGTATCCTGGTGCTTTCTGCCAGGGATTTCTGAGCTTGATTCTCACACAAATACAGATAGGGTGTAATTCAGTTGAATTCAATGGAGTTCAGCTAGTGTAACACTAGGAAAAGAGAAATGGGAATAGAAATGGGAATCAGACACTCCGAACCTTTCTCCCTAACCTCCAACAGATGCCAAAATTATATAGCAATTGAGCTAAATACCTTGCTTTTCAAACTCCTCCCAATAAACCAAAGAAAATCCAATCAAGCCTCCTCATTCAAAGGAATTTAATTACTGTGTAGAACACTTGCAATAAAAGCCTCTTACTCATAAAGAAGACAGCTCTTTCTGCAGCATCCTGCCTGCACCGCATGGAATAATTATGCCTCTTGTGAATCATTAACTCTTTATTCCAGGAAAAGAATGGTCTTTTAATATGATTACAATATAAAGAAGACACAGTCTATCAAAACAACAAACAGCACATTAAAAAAGCCCTGCTAAATAAATGGCATACAGCTTTTATTACTATGGATATAAATTACTCCAGAATTTGTGAGCAGACACCAGGGATTTTTTGACTGATGTCAGACCCTCTCAGTAGTCTGTGTGAAATAAGACATGTGTGGGTGAAATTCCCTCATGGAAGGACACTATGACGAGGAGCCAGATGCCGTCACTTCTGTCCCTGACCCTGCCTCAGACTCTGTTCTTGATCTAGATCAATTTATTCCACATGTCTCTGCTTTGGGCTCCACAATGGGACTAATGCTGCCTATTGCCACAGACCAAGCAGGAGCCTCCACCCATTACTCTCTGAAACATGCCCCTGTGGAAGGTGCTCTGGGAATTTGAAAGTCGTATTCATGTCTTCATTGGACAGGGGGGAGCAGGGATCATTTCAAGCCGCCAGGTTTCTAAGCAAGCCTTTTAATAGCTCCTGGTCTTCAAGTTGACATGAGCAGTCAGTAGATTACAAGAGCAACTCATCAGTCACCTCCTCCTGACCGAAAGAAGCTCATGATGAAATGCAGGTCACAGTTAGATTAAGAAAAAGGAGACTGTGCATTCAAGTATGTGTGGTTACAGGTTTTAAATCATACATTTTTAAAAAGTGTTGTTCATCATCTGTGCTCCCTTCTGAGTGTGGGCTACTTCGTAAAACTGCACGAGCTGATGCACCTTTAGCAACCATATGTCCATGAGCCCATGCCCTGCAATGGTCTGACCACCCCCAGGAGAGGCCCATGTGTGGGAGGGAAGAGGCAGGCAGGCCCAGGGGGCTTTCAGGGCACAGAGGGATCCATTATGCTCATGAAGGGTGACACAGTCCCTTGTGACACTTCAGGGCAGGAGAAGACATCAGCATTTCATGACCCGCCTCCCAGCAGCAGAGAAGGAGGTGAATGTGACTGGGGACAGTCTGTGTGGGTTCCCCAAGGATCAGTCACACCTGACAAACCTGATTGCCTTCTATCATAAATGTGGGCAAAGGGAGAGCAGGGGATGCCATTTTCCTTGACTTTAACAAGGCTTTCAACACAATATTTTTGTATCCAAGTTAGAACATTACTGTTGGGATGAGTGAGAAACTGGCTGGATGATCAGGCTTAGTGGGTGGCAATTAATAGGTTGTATGGAGGCCAGTAAAAAGTGGGGTACCACAGGGGTCTAACCTGGCATCCAGATTTGGTCTCTGCAATACCAGACACAGAAAAATGAGTGAGTTCAGTGCCTGAGGACTGGAGCACTTGCCCTGTGAGGGGCAAGTTCCTGGGGGAATGGGGCTTGTTCAGCCTGAGGGAGAGGCAGCTTGAAGGTAAGAGCCTAACAGCAGCCCCACAAGACCCATGGAGAGGTCACCAAGAAGATGGAGCCAGGCTATTCATAGTGGTGCATGGCAGCAGAACAAGAGACAACAGGCAAAAATTGAAACAAAAATTTCAGAGTTGGGGTTGTTCAGCCTGGAGGAGAGAAGGTTCCAGGGAGACCTTCTTGCAGCCTTCCAGTACTAAAAAGGGGCTTCTAAGAAAGATGGGGACAGACTTTTTAGCAAGGCCTGTTGCAATAGGACAAAGGGTAATGGTTTTAAACTAGAAGAGGGCAGATTTAGACTAGATCTAACTATTCTATGATTCTACGATTCTATGATTCTATGATGTAAGGAGAAACCTTTTCCCCATGAGGAGAGTGGGGCTGTGGCAGAGGTTGCCCAGAAAGATTGTTCAGGCTCTGGCACTGGGGGTTTTCCAGACCCAGCTGGACAAAGCCCTGAGCAACCTGGTCTGACCTCATAGTTGACCCTGCTTTGGGCAAGGGGTTGGACCAGAGACCTCCTGGAGTCCCTTCCCACCTGAATTCTCCTCTGATCCTATGGCTGTCATCTTCTCCACTTCAAGAAGCAGCCAAAGAGTGTGGGAGAGGATTGTGGCAAGGGTTCATGTGAGGGTCCCAGGGCCCCTTACAGTGGCGCAGGAGGCAACAGGAGGGACGGGCTCCACTGTCCAAAACCTACAAAAGACTGTGGAAGCTCTTTGTGTTCATATTTCTCCAGCTTCTTGTTAGTTTGTACCACAGAGAAACTGCATGAGTTTGGGCTCCACCAATGATGTATATAAAAATATCTGCGTTTTGTAAGCTCCCAGAAGGCCTTGTAATGCATACGGCTTTCACAGCTACTAATCCCACTTTGGCCAATTAGGGAAAAACATGTTTTCTAAGACAATAGAAAAAAACATGACTCTCTATTGAGGTTTAAAATGCAAGTTTCATAAATCTGTAGCTTAGCCCTTTTGTATTCTGCTGCATTTCCGTATTTTATTTTCTAGATAGTTAGCAGAAGGGCACACACTAGTGAGAAATTAGTACACAATGTTTTAAAGCAGGATTTATGAGGAAGCTTGTTTGAGCCTTTGCTTTGAGCACAGTAGTAGCCTCCATTACAACTGTTCACCACCCTGAGATGCTCAAGCCATTTTGGCATTGCTGTCCTTTCCATGAAAGGTCCACAGGCAACTGGATTGAAAAGCCCAAGGCTGTTAGATCCAGCAGACCTTAAAATGCATCAAAGAAGGACAGAAAAAAACTAATTGCTTTGCCAGTTTAAAAATGCATATTTCTTTAGCTGAGTTTCTTTAAAGTAGCAGCCTGTATGGTTCCTACCCAAATTCATGAAGGTGGATCACCTCAGAGTTAAAACAGCGTGACAACTTGCAACTCACATCCCAGCTCTGCTGCAGACCTCTGGAGGGACCTTGGTCAGGTTATCCGTCATCTCTGGATCCCAGTTCTCCATTAAGGTGAAGAAAAATACTTGTTTTGTCTCTCACCTCTGTAACATGTCAAGTCTTTTGCCTTGGCGGTCTCTGTATGCCACTGCAGCGTGCCACATGGATGCATACTGCATGTGTGAATGCAGAACACATACAGTGGACCTTTGGTAGTGTCTGGGAATAGAGACACTCCAGAAAGGCAAAAAAATTATTCCTCCCATTGTGCATTAGGAAAGCAAGTGAAAATCAATTTCAAGTCAAGCAGGAAATGAAGAAGAATGTATACTCAGGAAAGATGATCCTTAGCTGACATTTTCCTGAGCAGGTCTAACCTCACAATTTTTCTTCTTTATCTTAAAAAAACCCAAACAAAGTTATTCTGCTAAAATCTCTTCTATAGGTGAAAGCTCTTTCTGCACTCCAGAGTCCCTCTCTAGTCTGCCTTCTCCCCCCTCCTCTCAGGCCAAGCACAACTTGTGCCGCTTTCCTCACCTGCTGCTGCTCCCACATCACTTCTCGTGTTCCAGCCCTCTCCCCTTCAGCTGTCGCAGGCTCCCTTCCCTCACACCCCCCACCTGATCCTCCCTCTGTTCTTCCCCATCATCTCTTCCTACTGCTTCTTCCACCATATTCCCACTAGCCCGACCTTGCTGTAACGCTGCTTTCCCACACCAGCAGCATCACCCTTTTCCCATTTTGCCAGCTATTTTCCTATCATCTCCCTTCTCGGTTTTCCCTCCTCCCGCACCACTGACCTGCATAGCCATTTCTTCCCCAGGCTGTTCCCCTTCCGTCTATCTCTCACTCTCATTCACCCAGCTTTCTCTTTCCTGATGTCCCCATGCCTTTCTCTGGGTTCATCCCCAGATTGAGGCTTGGGCAGCAGAGCCTGAGGTCAGGGCAGTGAACTGGGACCAGGGTCCCCATTCCCAGTTAACAGGCCATGTCCTGCATAGCCATGGAGTGGCTGCATCGGGGTGAAGGTTGCATGGACAACCGATGGAAACCCGCACCCCCATCTCTGAGCATGCCGGACACTGATCCCCAGACCAGGCAGGTCCTCTTTTACACATCAGTAGCTTCCCAGGACAACTGCCCTTCCTTCTAGGCCAATATTTTTGCGTCATTTCATAACCTTTCACTCCACCACCTGCAATGCTCAATCATTTGTATTTGCTCTGATTAAATTCCCCGTTAACGTCTTCTCCTCACAGTCAATATAGATTTCTTTCCTTCTTTCTTTTCTCTGCCCCCTCCTTCGTTTTTTGTGTCCTCTCCTATTCCTCATATCGCCTAGTGATGGGCTTTGCCCTCTGACCCTTCCCTGTACCTTTTTAAGTGCTACCATATATTTTCTATAATGGGTTGACCAGATGTGAACTCCATATTTTAAGTGGCATGATATCATAGCTTCCTCAGACCTCTCGTCTCCCCCAGCCAGGGACAGCCTTTTCTAATCTCCCAGTCGTTTTGAGAGGAGCCAGTGACAGTATCGAAATCCTGTTGAGAGACTCCTTGTACAGTTTTCTCTTCGCCTGTGTTTTATAGTTCCTGAGCTTGGCTCCAGCTCCCCGCACAAGGATGGCATTTGCCTGACCTAGGATGCAGTGGGGGGCACACAGTTTTAAGCAGTTGTGGTAGTTAGAAACCCTGCATCTCAGCCTTCATGGAAGGAAAAATAAGAGTGGGGAAGTACAAAAAGCAAATGCAGAAATGCAGAAGGAAGTAGTTTAGGTGAGTTTAACCATCAGTTCTATCTGGTGTAAGCTGGAGAGGGAGAGAGCAGAGAGATCTAAATAGTACTTAAGAATGTGAAAGATATGCCTTGGTTCTGAACTGCTATCTTCTGTTTTAACATCAGCTCTTAAAAGATTAAAAAATAACTTTTTCTGTGTCTGCCAAACAGCCCCACACATTTCTGTGCAGTCAGAAACAGACCATGAGCCTTATCTTCCTTGTAGCTTGAGCCTGCATACATCTATCTAAAGATAAGAGTTTCCTGTGATGGATTAAGACTTTCCAGCTCTGCCTGCTGTGATTTACTCTGGGATTACAGCACCAGCCCATTCCTTTTAGCTCCATTGCCCATCCAGACATGCAGCGCAGTGAAAATATGATGTCACCCCTTAGCAGGCATTTCTACACCATGTCAGTACCACTCTCTGGTGCACGCACCTGCACCCCGCACAGCTCGGCAAGGACCTCTTCCACACCAGCCTGTGGCTGCCCCCGCGTTGGCCGGCCAAGGGAGG
>NW_010556132.1:0-40715 GCF_000687285.1 Phaethon lepturus | reverse complement strand
GGGGGAGCCACAGCATCCCTGAGGCTGCCGCAGAGAGGCAGCGAGTGAGCAGGCAGCCCAGGGCATCCGCCGACAGCGGCTCAGGGCTGTCACGCCTGCGTTTTTCAGTCTACGGGATAACTTTTGCACTGGTTATAGGAACACACAATCGCATCCATGGGGGATAAAAAAAGAGGGGCACTAGTCAGTCGGAACAGGAAAATGTAAATAAGCCTTACCCCCTTGTGAACGTAGATATTATGAACGCTGAAACCGTGGTCACACTGTGGAGATAAAACCTGTAGTGAATTCTCCAGGGTTTAGTCTGAGGCTTTACTGCACCATGTATCATCTTGCTGTGCCCTAGCTGCTAAAAAATATTTTGCGGTAACTGAAATGCTGAATTCCCCAAGGAGAAGCTGCCAGTCAGTTAACATAAAGAAGCTAAATTTTTTAGAGAATTTTCCAAAATCCGATGTTGTCCTGATTACAAGGACTTCAGCACAGGCAATTTTTTTTTCATTATTTAAACAATTTCCCTCGAGTGTTTGCAGCCCAGACAACAGCCACATTGTGTTTAATGCTGTAGAACCAGGGAATGAAACCAGCTGGGAACAAATCAACATGGTTTTATTGTCCAAACTGAGTAAAAAGGTAGAGTAAATTCACAAGCTAGCTGCTGACAAATACATTAGATTTCATAATGAAAGGTGCTCTTGTGTGTAAATAACCCATTGAGGATTTTTTTTTTTTAAGTGCTTGGGGATGATTGAGTAAATGTCTAGTGTTGCAATGGAGAGGTTTTAGTCCCATCTTACAGCCTAGGCAAATGGTTTAGGCACTGCATACCCACGAGTGAGGGCGAAGGGATTTCAATGACATAGGCATCCAGCCCTTAGAAGAAATCTTCCTTTGGTCTCTTCCTCCTGATTTCAGACCTGCTCCTCCATTCTCTTCCCTTCTCCCTTGCCTTTGTATTACACTAAAATGTACATCATGAAAAGGAGATTTATCAGGGTGGTATAGTTTTGTGTCTTAGCACAGCAATAGTTCTGCACTGGCAGAGGGAGACGGGAGAGGCTGCGATCGATCTTTTCTGTCTCCAGCCTCTAGCAGTACCTAGAGGGGCTTTTCTATCCAGGTACTTTATAATGCACTCTGTATGCTTATAAATCAGCATTGATAAAAGTCACAAAAAGCTGTATATAGAATAGACTAGATGAAAATGACTGTGGTATTTGAAAATTTCAGGGTGTTATATACTGGGATTCTCTGCAGCTGAAATACTTAGTGCATTTCTGTTCTGATACTAGTGATGAATCTCCCTGAATTATATTGCTTTAGTACTGGCTTAAAATATTTAACAGCAATTCTTTGTGTGAAAAACAAATAATTTGAGACACAAGAAGTCAGATGTCTAGAACAAAGTGCAGTAACTGCAGAATAAGTTGCGTTTGCCCATTAATAACTAATAATCTCATCCAGAAATTAGGTAGAGCACCTGTAAAGCATGAGCCTATGCATGTGTTTATACGTAGGTGTAAGATCTTTCATAAAGTCTTTGCTTCATTTCTCCCTGCCTAGTGCTGCAGCTCAGCTGGACTTTCTGATACTTCTCCTGGGGTTTCTTCTGCTGTATAAATACAACATAGCTGGGCCCTAAAGCCATAATTCCCCTTCACAAATCTGTTCTTTTCCTGCCTTCTCCGCTGCTGCTTCTGACATCTGTGGCCCACCTCAGTCCCAGCAGCTAGGAACTCACCAATTCCTCTTTCTTGGGTCTTTTTATCCCCTCCTCTTCCCGTGATCCCACAGAGCCAGTTTCCCTTCACATCGGTGTGTTGCACTGTGCCGTGCCACCGGGAAGCTGGGCTTGCCCCAGGACCCCATCCCAGGACTCACCCCCAGCCTCACCGCGTTTTCCTTCACTTTGGCTTCTCTGCTGAAGTCTCGCAAGCCACTGCTGCCTTTTTGTTTAAATCACTTCTGTAACCTTACCTCTTCCATGAAGGAACCCACCATAAAGTACCTGATGCCCCAAACCTCCAGCTGCAGCTTATTTTCAGTGAGAGGTAGGGACGCATTTCTCTTGCCCAGCTGCTTGCACCCTCACCTTGCACCCTCACCCTTCTCATTGCTGCCCACCGCCAGCACCGTCCCGGCACAAGCACTGAACTGCTTCCATTATTCTCTTAACTGCTTTAATCTCCTGCTCTGCGCTCATTTTGCCAACAGATGAATTCTTCTGGCAGGTGCTGCGTGTTACTACTTTCCAAAAGGCACTTTGATATACTCTGCATAATTACCGCAAACAAGTAAGTCCTAAGGAGCTGGGGAGCGCTGTTGATTAAACAGGGGCCAAGACTTTTTGAGAAAAAAATGGATGTTTTATTTCCATGGAACTGGAAATGCCATTGTGTGTGGGGTTCCATTTATTTTGTAGTGAACTAGAAAAGGATAGAGAGAAACAGAAAGTAAAGACAAATAAAGGAAGAAGAGCCTTTTAATCTTTTAATCTAAAAGGCTAAAAAAGAGAGCAACATGGGGGAGGAGAAAAACTGAGCTGAAAAACTGAAGAACATCCAAGCAAAAATCAGTAACGCCCCCTGAAAAAAATTCTGACTCTGCTTTGAAACATGTCAAATGGAAACAGTTTAAACACAAGACTCCCTTTTCCCCCCTTTCAGCTGGCTCTGCTTCCTCCCACGGAGGAGCAAGCCCAGGCCCTGCCGTAGGTGCCCCGTACCAGGCAGTCCCAGAAGCAAGGGTCCTCTCTTCCAGAATCACAAAACATGAGCAAGTGTCCGTCTCCCTTCCAAAACATTTCTTGTTTTGTCTTTCACTTACTAAGTGCTGGCTTTGCTAACTCTCATAGTCCCCTCCACTGCCATAGCCAGTCTGTGACAGCAACCCAGCAGCAAGGAGCTACACATCTAACTGCCTGCAGCTTTCATGGGCTGCCAGAGCCTACACCGACACATCGCACGTGCCTCCCAAGTGATGTTATCTCATGTGGCTTGAACTGGCACGAGGTAAGGATCCTGAGGATCATCTTCTTTCCGCCTCGCATCTATGAAAAATCTGATGGGTCATGCCGGCTAATGCATGCGGCACTTGGATGGGGGGTAGGTTTTTCATCACCAGTTCTGGCCTGTGGCCTGCTGATTTGACTGCTTGAAAAATGGGTATATTGGATCACAGGTGTTGGTGTCAATATTTTAAAAGTTTAGGAATGGAAATTCCTGTTTCAACTTTAATTTAAGCTGTTGAAAATCAAAGCCCGGACTCCTAACTTCAGACATCTCCTAAAGGAATCATATAGATCTATGGAAAAGTCTTAATCAGCTAAAACAAAGTTAAAGGTAAAAATGAAGCTAAAACAGAGTTACAATCATATGATTTACCTGACTGGGCCTCTAAAAGAGTGTCCATGCTTTCCTCCACACGGCTGCACATGTAAAGCTTGAATTAAATGCTTATACCCAGGGGTATTTTTTTCTGTAGTGGATATGATCTCATCCATCATGCTTCATGCATTACGCCCATCATTTCATCCACTTTTCTTACGCATACCCTTTGATATGGCAAAATAAAGCATCTTTTTTCCCTTCTTTAAACTCCATTTCATAGCTTAGCTCTGTCTTCCAACCTCCACAGCTGCAGCCCAGGCAATCTCCAGCACTGCCGGTGCCTGTGCCGTGGCTGTGAGCGCATCTTGGACTGAGGACAGAAGAGCCTTTGGGCTTCTCCTCATCTGCTGCTGGGAACAGAGTGCCTACCCACCCCGGGCATAACTTTTCAAAAGCGATGGATTTTTTTCCACCCCTCAAGACTGTGGAAGTAAAACAGCCTGGCAGAAGGCGGGAAGGAGGATTTCCCTTGGGCTGACTGCTGGAGGGATGTCTGCTTATAGCTTCATTGCTTAGCATCCTCAGAGAGATGCAATTTCATAAAGTTAAAGGAACAGAAAGGGACTCTCTCTTCATTTGGGGGTTAGCAAAGAGTAATCACACGGCTTAAAGGTCAGAAAGGTCAATTTATCCAATTCTGCCAATTCTATAGAGTTTGGGCAAATTATATCACAGGTGGATTTCATCTCCTATCCCTCTCTTATTTTCCTTCCTGACAGCATTTTGCCCCTTAGCGTACATTTCATGCTAAAGCTTCTACTCCACCCTCATGAAACCCCTCCACAGGGACATTCCCTGACTCTCTCTTTTTTCCTCCTGCTTTTACTTCCTACCTGTTGTACCATCCTAAACTGTTCCTGTCCCTCCCCAAGTTTCTGAATGACAACATTTCTGCTCTGCCACAGAGTTACTACCCTGGACACCTCATGTCAGGAAGCCAGTCCTGGGGATGGGGCTCCAGCTGCAAGCAGGACCTCAGTGGGATGCCCTGCCCTGGGACCGGCTGGGTCGGGTCTGGAGAGCGAGGAGGCACCCAGCCTGCGGTGGATGCACAGACTCATGCACACACGGAAGGAAGGAAGAAAAGCCTGCAGCCATCCCACCCTTTCTCTGCTCTGCTGCAGGCTCTGCCGTCAATTCAAATGCCCCAAAGGCCAGACAAACTTCTTATATTAGACCTTGCTGTGGCTGGATGGCTCGTGCAGTTCCTCTGCTCCCTTTTTAAGAGTGACCTTAATATTTTATTTATTGTTTAAAGGATAATGTTCATGGTAGAGGAATATATGAGGCAATAAATGGCCTTTGCAGGTAATTAAATGCTGAAGAGAGCCGAAGCTATTGATAGCCGTAAAAGCCATTTATTCTGAGTGTGCTGAGAAGCCAGGAGCACTGTTCCTCATAGCATGCAACAAGACAAGATTAAACAAGCCACGGTACTAGAAAGGGGAAAGACAACATTTTTCTTGCCCTCTCAGGGCTTGAAATTTCTGAGCTGCTGTTTATTTGCTGCTTGGAACAGAAAATATTGATTGTAATAATATGTGGTTTTCTATCATGTTATTCTTTTTTTTCCCAGCTGTTTTAGAAGGGCTTTGCACATGGTGGCAAGAATTATTGCCCTCCTTGGACAAATGCTCAAATAAAGGCACAGCAGGGAAGGGTGACTTGCCCACACAATCAATGGGAAAGTCTCTGACAAAATCCAGCTCCCAGCCTAGCATCTTGCCTGCTAGTCACACTCTTATAGTGCGTTGCTATCACACTTCTCATACCAACTTTTCACAGAATCATTAAGGTCATCAAGTCCCACTATCAACCCAACATCACCATGCCCACTAAACCATGTCCTGAAGCGCCACGTCCACATGTTTTTTGAACACTTCCAGTGATGGTGACACCACCACCTCCCTGGGCAGCCTGTTCCAATGCTTGACCACTCTCTCAGTAAAGAAATTTTTCCTAATATCTAATCTAAACCTCCCCTGGCGCAACTTGAGGCCAAGTTTTCAAGTGCTTGTAGATAGGAAGAGCCCCTGTTCCTATATATAGAAGCACTGATATAGTACAGGGTACCTCTACCTCCTGCTGTGCTTCTGTTCTATATGGGGCCCTGCCTCCAGCCACTGCCACGAGAAGAGGTGCTGTTCTCCTGTGGACAGTGGTAGGGGACACCATATGGCATCTACACATACAAATTTGACTTGGCCATGGTGAGAGGAGACTTTATTCACAGACCTTCTTGTCTTCCCTCTTGTGATGAGGACAAGCGTACAGGGTGGCCACAGGAGTCCTTGCGTAAAGAAAGATTTGCTGCAGCTACATGCAGACATGCTCTGCATGGAGGACAGCAATTGTCCAACAGCACAAAATAACCAAAAGCGAAGGTCCAGGACAGAAAGGGTAAGGAAAGGATTGACTGAAAGGGGAAAGAAGATGCTTATCATGTTTGATGCTTCCCACATAAGAAGAACTACGTCAATTTCTGTGCCCACCATAACGTTGGGAAGAAGTTTTATAGCAAACATGCTTTCCTCTGAAAAATAACAGTCTAACATTGCGTAGATGCGTGTCAACAGTATGCAGGTGTTCCAGAAATTACGTTTTCCCATGCTCCCATCCAAGCCTCTATTAACTCAGCATGAAAGCTGAACGCAGAGAGTGTGGATGGAGGCACTTCACAGGATGTCCGTTGGCTTCCCATCCATGTAGCCCCGGCACACTTCACAGCATTTTCTTCAGAGTTCACTCAGATCTTGCCATCATTTTGGTTGAAACTGCACTACCACTCTCATGGAAAATTCTGGGTGCAGGTCCAGAGGTGATTTGAACCCAAGTGCTGTGGGGACAAGTAACATCTCAGGATTTGCTGTAGTGCAGACCTGAAGCCGGGCACTTCCCAGATGAAGTCCTGGCAGTCATCCCACAGCTGCACCCCACAAATTGCTCTTATGAGCCAGAAAGTCCCCTCACAGCTGAGAAAGAGCCATGGGATGTGTCCCCAGATGTGCCAAGATAAGGCAGGGAAGCCACTGGCGTTGAAGGAGGGCTGGAGAGGGACCCTCGCCCCATGTATGGGGCCGCTGGGTGCTGGAGCGAGAGGGCTTGGCAGGGCGGGCAGAGCGTGGGGGCTCAGGTGTGGGGAGGGTGATGCACAGCCAACGAGGCTCATTGCAGAGGCTGCTGCCGGGTACAGCCTGGTGAGTGTGTGCTTCGTGGGCGTGTAAAACATCGTTGTAAGTGATATATGCATAGATCAACAAATCCCACTTGGCCTGTACGCAGCCATTAGCATCTGGCAGTTTGCTGCAAGCACAGGTGAATAATGGCTTAGGGGCATGTGCTTGGGGGCAAGGTTAAAAGGTGACTCTTGTATGGTGTAAGTGGATTAATATGACTGGACACGATGCTGGCTTCTCCTCTCACTTCTGCCACTGTAAATCAAGGCTAACTGCACCGTAGTCAATACATGTATTAAATTCATTGGTACACAGGGGCTGAAAAGCACATGATTTTAAAAGAAAGAACATCTCAATTACAAGCTGGAGAATAGAAACAATGAAAAATGTGGCTGCTTTGCATGGCTTCCCGTGGTGCTTTATTATGGCTCTGCTCCTTCCGTGCGAGCTCTATCGCAACAGGCGCCCTCGCAGACCCGTCTGCAAGAAGAGCTCCTACTGTCCTCCTTATTATTGCCACCACAGGGACACCCTGTCTCTGTCCTGAGTGGCAGAGGTCCCCCTCTGCTGACCTTGCTGCAGAGGCACGCGGGCTCCCCAGGAGATGGAAGGAGATTTAGGCAATGCAGCATTAAACATAGACTGAGCAGCTCAAGCCCCAGCGCCTAAAACTGCGGTTATTCCGCTGGTGCCGACGTTGTTGTTGAATACAGCCTGACATGATGAACAGGAATATTAGGTATCTGCCTGGCTCTGGCGGAGCGCAGCGTGGAGGGTGCGAGGCCATCGCTCCGGTCCCTCTGCCACACAGCCACGGACAGACAGCGCCTGAGCTGGACACAAGTCGCCCTGGGGAAGAGGCAGCTTTTCGCCTCTCCAAAATTCCCCATCTCGAGGGCTTTATGTGGCAGAGTTAATTTCTCCTCCCGTGCCTCTTTGTGCGCGCTCTGGGGCAGAGCAATAAGCTTGTAGGTGGGTTTTCCAAACAACACTGGCTGCACTGAAACAAGGCCCCAGTCTCCAGCCCGCAGCCTGGGCCCCGCAGCGATGCAGGCCGCGGCTCAGCTGGTGAAGCTGCTGAGCTCCTCCCCAGGCCCGTGGACAGGCTTCGGTGGAGCGACCCGGGTTCGCCAAACTTGGCCCACCAGGGCCGGTGGTCAGCAGAGTTCTGAAAACATCCTCAAATACTGTTTCACCATATTTCTGCTAATCTTTGGTGGAAGGAGAGTCCCCTTTTGGGGCTGCCAGCTCAGAGCAACCTGAGCACCCGGCTGCTCTGGAAGCGGCACGGCTCATCGCAGCCTCCCTCGCTGCGGGACCAGGCTGCTCCTCCATCACCTCTCCCGTGTCCCCACTGCAACAGGGAAGCACCCAAAACCCTGCAGGTCATGCTGACCCACACTCGGCTCTCTGCCTAGCAGGCCAGTGGCTACCAGACCCCGGGGCGAGCAAGCTGGAGGCTGGCAGAGGAGTTTTAACCCCATGTATAACCGCTGCCCTCAGCTATTTCACAGCTCGCGTCCCACACTGTATGTACCACAGCGCTGCTGGTGATGGAGATGTAAAAGCCCCAAGAGCCCATCCCGCTGCCAGGCAGAGGGGAGGAGAGCCCAAGCAGCACTAGCCCTGACTAGCCCAGGCTGCCCACCCCCCTGCCTGTAGGGTGGCTATTAATTGCCCCCAGCAGTGGAAGAGCCAGAAACCTTCCCTACATCCACGTCTCCTGCCCGGTCTGGGGCAAAAATAATATTTTGCCCCTTCCTCAGTGGCTGGGCAGAGCCAGTGGGAATGGTGTCAGAGACATCTGCCTCGAAATTATGTGGGGAAGGAGATGCTCAGCACGTAACAGCCACTGTAACAACTCCGGCTGTGGAGTTGCCTTCCATCACATACAGACTTGCCATGCAAATTAAAATGCAAATGCTAATGCAAATGCCAGGCCTCCTGGGCTGCACTCACTCAGTGCTACAGAAATCCCTTGACCTCTCAGAAATGTTCCGGTTGCTGCAAATGTCCAGTCCAGAGGAAACAAATTATTGCTTTTCAATCTGGGTTCCTGCCTTTCCCCCGCTATGTGTCAGGGTGGCAGCTGGGTATCTCTGCACAAAAAGGCGATTTCTGCACTATGTGCACAGCCCACTCCCAGCTTTGGTGTGCGAAGCACACATTTAGGTTCTTCCTGGCAAACAAGCGATTCATGGATCATAACTGTGGACACTAAAACACCCTTCTCTCAGCTGCCAGCGTTTATCTGCCATTAAACCGAATGCATGAGAGACAGCGTGCTCCCCAAACACCCACAGTGTTGTTAATAAAAGAAAAGAAAAAATAATTTAAGTCAGGAGGAAGCCTGCAGGTGAAGCAGAGGTTCAGGGCCATAACTTTGCATTTTTCTTTTTTCTGAACTGACTTTTGCAATGTCCATAATAAGGCCACAGGGCAGCTTTCTGGCCACTGATTGCAGATGGGGGCTGCAGGCATGTCCCAGCTCCATGGGGGCTGTGTGGGGCCAGCACCCCGTACCAGCACACTGGGGTGTGGGCAAGAAGGAAGCCCAGGCGTGCCCATCCACCTGGGAGCCTGGTGCTGCTCGGGGCAGGTGCCTCTCTGGACCACCAGCATCCTTGGGTGCATCTGCCCCATGCCACCGCCCCTCCAGGCTTCACCCCACACGGTCAAGCACTAAGACAGGGACCTTGCTGATGCCCACAGGCATTTTAAGCTAAGAGAAACACTCCTCCAAGTAGTAAAGCAAACCCCTGAGAAGTCACGACTCTCACACAGGTTTACACTCATGGGTGGAGATGACAGGTCCAGGCTAACTGTGCTGCAGCAAGTAACATTACCTCAGATTTATGCTAATGCACTGACCCAAAACTGCATTGCTGTGAGTGGCTCTCTCCCCTCTCCCAGGAAGAGGTCCCCTCGAGTGAAGGCAGACCGTGCTGCTTTGCAGATGATCCTTAAAACGAGCGGTGTGCAAGCGGGGAAGCACACAGGTAACGAGTCAAGCCAGGTCAGGGTGTACCCGTTACGGTGGTGATTTCCTATTCACACTGCGGTGACACTGAAGTGTGGGCTGGGGTCCACGTGCTCCCCCGGCCTCCCACCTCTCGCTGCAGCCAATGAGTCAAGGCAGGGCATGAGCAAAGGGGTCTGGGAAGCGGGGACAGACAACGCTCTGCAGGGGAGCTCTGCAAGCAGAGGAGGCTTGGTAGTCAGTGGGGATCCTTAAGTGTCTAATATGGTGGTTGAGTTGTATGGAGAGAGAAATTTCCCCTCTACCTTCCCACCTGTCTGAAACTTGAAGGAACTGAATGCCTTTAGGCTTCTACCCCAGGGCCAGGTATGGTTGAGGAGACCAAAAGTAATGGGAGAGAATTGACAGAAACAAGGACAACGGGATCATACAAGCCTTGTTTCCTTAGGAAAAGAGATAAAAGAAACAAAGAGATAGAAAGTAATTTAAAAATTATCCCTATCACTGCTGGGGCTCCTCAACACAGTGGTTCTCACCTGAAAGCCACCTCTATAGCCACTGGGAAAAATACTGCAAATCAACCTGCTGCCTCCTGCTAGAAAGGTCCCACAGAGACCTGCAGTTCTCCACCATATACAGTACAGGACCAAAAAAAGACAGTTATTTCTTCAGCCCTATTAAATCTTAAGCTCAAGCTGATCAAGCAGCCTACCTGCCTCCATCCGTCTGTTTTCATACGCCTCTGGGCTTTCCGGCACGGCGTTGTACTGCTGGAAAGGCTGGTTGCTGAAGAGATTGTCACACAAGAGGCTGCGACAGAGCTTCTTCAGGAAACGCAGGACATACCCGATGCTGTTCACTACCAACAGGCTCAGGAGATGCTGCTTCCCCTCAAAAGAAGCTGAAACTGGAAAGCAAGCAGGAGCAATTCAATACCTGGGGATGCACATCGGGAGGACAAATGAGCGCAGGGGAAAAGATTTCAAACAAGTATTTGTATGTCTTAAAATATTTTACATAATTACCCCACCTGAAGTACAAAAACTGGAGGAGCTTAAGGAGCTGAGTTTGTATGACCCAGATCACCTTCCCTCTGGAGTGCTGAAAGATGCTGACTGGCATGGCCAGCAGTGCAAGGATTTCTAATATATGCATCCAACTGAAAACTGTATTGTATGATTGGAAGGAGGCAATTACAATATCCTGATCTAAGGAAGGGGAAAGAAAGTGATCTGCCTATGATGGGCTATTAGGCTGACTTCAGCAATACCCAAGGTTTTAAAAGATAATGGGGAGACAAGAATTAAAGACATGGCTGTGAATGAATAAAAGGTACCAGGGTTGTACTGAAGAGAGGGCTACCAGCTTCATCATGGAGCTTTATTTACTGATTTAATTGCATTTATAGGCAAGGGAAGGTTGGCAGTTGTGGTCTATCCAGAATTCAGTAAAGTATGAGAAATCCTTTGTTAAACTGGAAATGATTGCCTATGAAAAGTGGGTCAGGAGGTGATAACAGGGTCTGCTGGCAGGAGACCCAAAGTACTGGAGAGGGACCAGCAGTGGTCCATGCTGGTACAAAAAGATTTTGTTGATGCTGTGAGCTGGGAGGCATTATCAATGTAGAAGAGAACTGGGAGATTGCACAGAAAGGACTGGTTGATCTTGAGCCCTGCAATAATAAAAATGGGTGGAAAAAATACTAGAAAGTACACAGCAATCCATAATTTTTTTTTGCGGAGGCTCAACATGACCTGATGGGAGGAGAAATGATGAGACAGGCTCAGATGCCCATGAGCCCATGAGCCACCAAGGTGACACAGCAATGAAAAAGTCAGATATATTTCAAGGAAATATTGAAGAAAACATTTCCAGGAGAGCCAAGGGAGTATCAATTCCACTGTATAAAGTCCTGGTGAAAGCTGAGCTGGACTGGTGGGCACCATTCTGGTCATCCAGGCTCAAGAAGGGTGAATTCACACCTCTGAAGAGTTGAACAGGTAGGCCACAGCAAGGTTCAGGGAATAGAAAGTTTCCCTGTGGCACTGTAGCCACCACCATCTCTGCTACGAGGGTGTGTGGGAAGACACTTGCACTTCTTACATTAATCCAGCAATCTTCCTCACAATGCAGAGAGGACCTGAAAGAAACTGTGTATTTCAGCCTAGCAGGATGAGGACTGCTCTTCAGAAATATAGCTAAGATTGAACTCAACGGTGAGAGCAGAGCAATTAAAATTCCTGGACAAAGGTGTCAGGGAGTATATTTAGCCAGGAATAAAAAAGGGCATAGGTCCCAGCCACGAGAGAGGTGGAGGGGTCACAACAGACCCAGCAGGATAAACTGCAGCAGGACACATTCAGGTGTCAACAGCTTTGCAGGGAGGACTACATGATATGGTTGCCTGAACTCCACCACCTGGAAGGTTTTTTCCAGTCCTACAGCCTCCAGTCACTACTAACGAGTATAAATTGCAATGTTAGGCATATAATCTTTGGGATAACTTCAGAGATTTCCTGCTGGCCTGAGCTGCTGTAAGGAAGCCAGCTGAGTACCTGTGAGCCAAGCCATGGGAAGACTGGAAAGCCCATGAGAAAATCTGTCTGCGCTGCTGCTGGGCTGGGATTGAGCTGCAATCTCAGAGCTACACCACAACTAGAAGGCCATTCACCCCTCCTCGATGATTAGAAGAGGCATGAAGTTGGGAGCAATGTTGACCAGGTGCCTTTAGCTCAGGTACCTGAAGCCAAGCCAGCTCAGAGGAACTGAGACCAAGGGGTTTGGCAGGCTTGGTGCACAATGTGACTCTCCTGCTTGTAATGAAAATCATATACGTAGCAGAGAACCAGGCAAAAATGAAGCTTTGCACTAATTGCTTCGGTCTTATGTTTCTGTGAACAAATCTGGGTCATTCTTAGAGTATTTCTGCTGTCCCTTAGGGAAGGCACACCTGTGATTAAAGAGACCCAGAGGAGAGGGAGGAAGCAGGATTTATATGCTGCACAGAGGGCCAGAGCCTGGGCTCCCACACAAGAGGGTCCCAGTGGCATGGCTGAGCTGCTGTGATCCCTGCGAAACTGATTGGACTTGGTCCTTGGTCCTTGGTGTTCCCTTCCCGCTGCGTTCCCACGTGCTAAAGCAACGCTGTGACGCAAAACTCCTGCTGTGATTAAAAGAAAAGTTCATGTTCAGTCTGCGAGCCAGGCCAGGGGGTTCAGCATGGAACACAGGAGGCTCGTCAAAGACACACCAAGAAATGTCACCACGGGAAGATGAGGAGCTCCTGGGAAGTTACCTCTGATCAATGATTCTCTCTGATATATTTGTATAGTCCTGCTGTATGGGGAATTGCCACAGGACTTTTGCAAGTTCCTACAGCTGAGAGCGGAGGTAGCTCATGAACGGCAGGCGCAGGACACACCAGCAGCTGAACTCATTGTGAGTTTTCCTTTACAGTGACACATGGCAGCAACCTGTGGCATGAAGCAGGCTTGCAGTGCCGCTCGTCCATGGGGGCTGCGTGAAAAACCCAGCTGATGCGAACGGGGCAGCTAGGACAGTCAGGACTGGGGATCAGGTTAAGACTGCAAGCCCTTCCCAATTGGCCGCAAACCCCTCACAAAAAAATGCCTTACCTGACACCATCTCGCCTCCGTAGCCCGGCTTGATGAGCGAGAAGACCGCCTTTTGCTGGAGCGCGCAGTCGATGCAGGCCTGAACCGCCTGCTGCAGGGCCGCAGATGGTCTCTCCGGCCCGAAGTGCTCTGGGAGCTGCTGCACTTTTTTTCTGTCAAGGTACGGCCCCAGGTTCGCTTGTTTGTTGACATAAATGCAGACTGTAGGCACAAAATCCCAACAAGGTTATCGCAAAATGGCCCTGAGAGCGTCCTAGCAAATGCGAGCTTTATACATTCCTAATTTATTTCACAACAGTGGATTGCCGCCCACTTGCGACGGGCACAGCCAGGCTTCCTTGCACCCGTCGCCTAAGTGAAGTGAGCTGAGCTGACCTTATCGCTCTCTACAACTACCCGAAAGGGGGTTGTGGTGACGTGGGTGTTGGTCTCTTCTCCCAAGTAACTAGTGATAGGACGAGAGGAAATGGCCTCAAGTTGTGCCAGGGGAGGTTTAGACTGGATATCAGGAAAAATTTGTTCACCGAAAGGATAGTCAAGCATTGGAACAGGCTGCCCAGGGAGGTGGTGGAGTCACCGTCACTGGAATTATTCAAGAAACTTGTGGATGTGGCCCTTCAGGACATGGTTTAGGGGACATGGTGGCGTTGGGTTAATGGTTGGACTTGATGATCTTGAAGGTCCTTTCCAACATAGTGATTCTGTGATTCTGTGATTCTGTGAGCTTAGGCCTTGCTTAGTGCCACGGATGAGGACAAGCTACGTGCAATGAAAGAAGCTCCTGTGTGTGTCTGGGGTCTGCTCTCTTGCAGACTACCTTGGCCATGCAGCTGGTGACCAGAAACATTGCTCAGGACAGTGACTAGCAGGGGTGACCTTACAGCAATGGGCAAACTCCAGCCCGAGGTGTGTTTTGGGTTTGGTTTTTTTCTCTGTGTGTTTTTAGACTGGTTCTTCTCTGAGAAGCACAGGTCTGAGACGAGTTTTGGGAGACTTGTGTTCCTTTCTGCTTCTGACCTTAAAGCAGCTGTGATTTCTGGAGGGTTACTCTGTGCTGAGCTGCACAGCGCGATGGCAGAGACTCTGGTCTCTGGGAGCTTCCTGCCCCTCCATGTCCAACCCAGCACTCTGCAAACTGCATCACCTTGAGGGAAATTTTACATCGTGTGCAATGCTAAACCCCCGTTTGGGACCACAGCCACCCAACTGTGCCACACAGGGGGTCTGCGAGGGATGCCCCAGCCTCTCCACAGCCAAGCCCTGCATGCCTCCTCTGGTATGCAGTTGCCTGCAAATGCAGTTTTTCTACATGCCGTCAGGCCTGCCAGCAATAGCCAAAAAATCAGTGTTCTCCTCTTGCTAGCATGAACTTACTTTAAGCTTGGCTGAGACTAACCGCATCTTGGAGGAAGCGGAGGTGATGCTGTGGTAACTAGGGGCGACTAAGGCACAGCCTAAAGTCAAGCTAAAGTGAGATATATTATAATAGCTGCCAGAGTGTGCTCAAGCTGTCATCTCTCAGACAATATAACATTATCCTCTGACAGAAATCAGATATGTGACAAAAAAACCCACCAAGCAGAGTGGAGGACATGGTGACAGCTGTGTAAAGTAGGAAATAATTTACAGTTTGCATCACCGTAATGAAAATCTACTGCCACTGTCACAGCGCACTCTGCTACCCCATCTCTCACTGAACAGCAGAAGGGGCTCAGGCAGTATATCCTGGGTAAACAGGAGGATAATAACAATCATACTTATCATTACATAGCACTTTACACCTTCCAAGTGCCAAGCAAACAAAAGGATAACGCACCGAAAGACAGCAACATCATGCATGCATTGCAGGGTGCTGTCAGAGTACAGCCCTCCCAGGGTGCCACCGTGCCAGGCTTTACCGAATCTGCAGAGTGTGGCTTCTGCCATCACAAGGCACCAGTTTTGTCTGGGGCTCAGCTACAGGAGGGACTCTGCAGCTTGCAGGCAGCGTGCTGGGTCCCTCGCTGGGAAGCGGGGGCCGCTATGGTCCTTTCAGCGCAGGTAGGGAGGTAAAAGTTGGCTTGCGCATGCCTGCACCTCCCGCAAACCCCGCTCTGGTGGGAGCCTACACACGCCATTGGGAAGGTGCTGGGAGAAAAGGTGCCGGCGGCATGGGGACAGGCAGACAGAGGTGCAGGGTGCCACATCCACAGAGCCCAAAATCACCCACAGAGCCTCTGCCTCTGTGGCCACCCCAGCGATCTGGTGGGGCTGGTGGACTCTGCCTCCCTGCCCCACTCCAAAAGCGGCACCAGGCACACCTCACAGGGCAGTGCTGCGCAACGCTGCTCGGCTGATGTTTGCCAAGCGCTTTGCAGTCTTCGCATGTGAAGGGATAAATGAGAATAAAATATATTATTATTGTCATCGTCACGATGTTTAGTATCATTCTGCTACCAGAGCAGATGGAAAACTTCTCCTCTGTGCATCCCAGCTAAGAAATAATGGAATTTATGTGTTGTGTTTAGATTCTAATGTTATCTAATCCATTTCTCTGCTGAAATCTCAGGGTAAATCAACTGTCTTGTTGATTTTCTTCTCATTTACATCAATTTAAAAGCATTGACCTATGTTACTTCTGATAATATAAGCAAAAAAAGAATAAGGCTGTGTTTTCTTTGGTTACAGCCAGAAATGGCCAGGTCTGCTGCTGTGATAAGGCATTGGGGTTTATGTACTGGTAGCCCTGCCTACGAGTCAGACCATGGCTCCTCCGTCCTTCTTCTCCCCACAGCAGTAACAGATGTTTCATGTTCACACTGGGGTTTATTCCGGTCATTGCAACACATTTGATGGGGTGAGTGTTGGGTATAAAATGGTAGCATTCATGGGATGTTGATGTCTGCATTTCAAGAGGAATGGGTCTGACATCGCCACTAAACTTGACACATGGCAGTCAAAACGTAGTCTTGCAGGACATCTTTGTTCTTTGTCACTGGTCGCCAATCTAATCTGCAAACCCCCCCATTTTCATGAGCTCTGCCTGTTCTGGAAGGCACAGCATCTGGCTGTCAGCCCATGGTTCCTGCTCACCCCTTGGCCAAGGAGCACTTGAGGCTGGGTACCTGTGAGAGCCTGTGGCGTGGCCGAGTTGGGTATCGTAGCTGCATCCTGGGGGATTGAACTAATATCCGGCTCCGGTGTGCTTCTCGGCGGAGAGATTGCTAAGGGAGTCATCAGGACACGAGACTTCAGCTGCAAAAAAGAACCAGTTGGGTAATGAAAGTATACACAAGATATGCCAATTTTATTCCGTGTATGTCACTCCCCATGAACTCCCACTCATTAGCAATCTGCTGTTGCATCACTTTCTCCAGGCCAGGAGCATCCGTTCTGCTCCCAGGAGGATGCTGGAGCCTGAAGCCTGACTGATTTGCAGCAGACAGCAATGCCTTAAGTTACAGGATGCAAATATTATGCCACCCACCAGGTAGTTATTTACTCCTGAGCAAACTGGGTCCAACGCTTTAACAAATCAGCGCAATGGCATTTTACAACCCATTTCATGTGGGTGTAAACAATTCTCCACAACTCAGAAACACGGGATCTTTAAATGCATCATAATTTAGGGCCAAATTCTGCTCTTGGTTACAGGGGTGTAAATCTTGTGTAAATCCGGTGGCACCAAGAGGTTACTTTGGGCTGACACCCATGTAAATAAGCTGAGACCATGGTCTGTAATGTGTTATTACCAGGTAGTAAATACAAACGGCTGCACTGTTGCATCCAGTAACTTTTGTGACCTGCAGCCTGGCTTGGAGAAGTGAAACACGATGGGAATTTATGGTGCAATATCACTACATCTTTATGCTGCCGGTACCTGGCAACATCTCACCAGTAAAGTGATGATCAGATCCTCATAATTATAAAGGGCTGATGTGATGGATGTGACCTGAAGGTACCACTCTTGCTTTTCCTTTTGCTACAAAGGAAAGCAGGGGAAAAGCAGAGAGCGAAGCACACAGTTGGTTTATGTACTTACATACTCTACAGTGGCCAAAGGTAAAAATGCTATAAATGACAAGCATAAGAATGAAAAGGAATTTGTAGCCCTGTTAACTTTGCAGAGTATTGCTTCTCTCAGAGCTTACACCCAAGCTAGAAATAATGTACAAAGTATATTTTAGGTGGAAATGAAGCCAGACCATTACCTGCAAACTAAACCTTGAGCAAGTCCTGGTGGAGAGTAGAGGTAATCTTGGTTAAAGACTCATGTTGTCCATGATCGTGATTACAACTCTCTAAAATAATGGTCACTGTTTCAGTGTAAGAGTAAAACCAGAAAGCTAGGGAAGGGAGAGGGAAGGTTGTTGGAATTAGTGCCATCCAAGTGAGTTTTTAATTATTAAATCTTTGGGAGTTTGGATCATTCCCCAGTTACTGGCTTAACCCAGCAAGGGCTTCACTAAGAGACAATTCAGGGTCTCTCTTGCTTTCAGTAGCACGGTAGCCTGTGCTGGGATGGCACCCATCAAAACAAATAAAAAGGCCATCTTTGTTGAGATGGGTGTGATTTTTGCCTGCCAGACCTCCACTCCTGAACTTGCTCCTTTACATAACCTGGAGTTTCCCTCAGAGCAGCCTCTGTGGAAAGATGGGCACGGTAAGCCCAGATGGAAATAAAAGCTGGCGTCTCATCCAGGCACCATCCCCTGCAGAGCTCTGTTCGGTGCCTGGGGCAGAGGCTGTAATCCCACCTGCCTCAGAAGTGCCAGGCAGCACCTCCACATGGTGGCACCACCTCCACATAGTGCCACCACCTCCCCTTCCCTGGGGCGGGCTAAATCCCTTTGGATTTAACCTGAACAAGGGAGAAGATGTTCAATAAGTGAGTCTAAGACAAACTATGGACTTGACCTCCTGCTGTATGGCAGCCACAGGGCAATAGGGATCCTGAGTTGGCCCCTGGCTAGTGCCAGTCCTCACCTGCCTGTGTTGTCCTGGTTTTGTAGGGTTGTCTTGCCTTCAGACTGCGATCAGGAAAGACCAACAGCAAGTTTGTTTGTTTTCCAAGCAATTAAAATACATGGGAGGAAAAAGATGTTTCAAAAAACCAAGGCCCCCATCCAGTTTGGGGTCTATCCCATGTGAGAAGGTGAGAAGCAGCATGATTTTTTATTTTCTGTAGCAACAGGTCAATGACTCACTTTTCTATGGTGAAGTGGGCTGGCACTGTGAAACTTTGGGTAGTCCCTATGCTAGGCTTCTGGGCTTGCTTTTGATCATACACATATATGCATATATAATAAATGCATATATACATATGTGTGTTTGTACATAGCATATACACAGGTATAAAAGTATATACATTTGTATAGAGATGTGCATATATACTTGTAGATACATATTTGCATATACATATATATAAGAATACAACTACGCACTCACACATGCACACATCTATAGAGGTACTATTTTGGAGACAGCACACCTAATAACTTCTGTTTCACTTGCTTGTTGGCTCTTTAATGTCCTTACTGGCTCACAGCCCTGTGGCCCCAAACACAGGCACACAAGTCCTTTCTCCAGCCCGTGAGCCTCGTGCACCATCTGAGCGCGCGCTGCCCCATGGGCACCATTAGCCCAGAGGAGGTGGGACAGTGCCTGGTAGACCTCCTTCTCTGCCTGTTCCTTGGCTCTTGGAGGCCCAGGCAGGCTTATGTTCAAGAGCAAATAAACAGAGGGCAAGACTTGTGTAAACTCTCTAGCTTGGAAGCCCCTTCTTGGCAGTTTGCTGTTTTAGCGAACTTAATTGCAACAGTACGTGCTCTACAGCCTCTGGATACAGATAAATGCAATTTTATTGGGGATAGCAGACAATGTGCCTTCATTAGATCAAAATAAAACAATGCCTGGTTACAAGAAACAGTACACTAGCAAACATGGCTTAAATACCTCCTGGCCACTGAAACCCTCAATAGTCCCTGAATATCACTAAGTGTAAATCTTGAAATATTTCATATAAAAATGTCTTTTCTTGGGCTGATCCCTCTCTATCAAAAAGCCAACCCAACCAAGCAGCTGACTGACTGAAAGCTTGGCAGTAGAGAGCGCATACACATGAAAGTGAAAGAGAGGGGAGAGGGGAGGGGGGAGAGAGAGAGAGAGAAAAAAGGAGACAGAGAAAATCTGTCCAAGCACTTTGGGAAATCCTTGTGGCAAGGCATTCGAATCAGCTTTTGAATATCAAATGTTATAAGTTTTAAGATGCACAGCACGAGATATAAAAGGCAATGGTTGCTTTAAAACAAGATGTACCACCAACCTCTTATGGACCTTCTACTATGGAAAAGAGAACAGGGAAAGCTGATCAAGGATTTAGGGTAGGAAATAAGTCTGTCGACTTCACCAAAGTCACCGTGCATTAGATGCAGAGAGAGCATGGACTTTTGTGCCATTGATGCCAGCTGCAGGCTTGTCTGAGTATGCAGTGGCCACGGAGGACCCTGTTGACTCCTGGAGTTTCTGCACATCCCTTTGGAGCAGTCAGGGTTCATCTAGCTGGTATTTCTGTCACCCCAGACTAAAAAAAGTGAAAGAGGGGGAAGAACATTTCCCAGACAGCTTTTTTTCCTTCTGAACAAGTTCTCTACCAGCTTATATAATAAAATACACAGGAAAGACACAAGATGAGCCACGATGCAAACTTTCCCTGTACTTTTCTTAAACCACTTAGATCATAGGTCATCATCTTTATGGCTCCTAGTTCCCCCGTACTGGTTGTCCCTTGTCCTGACAAAACACTTGCTAGAAAATGCTGGGGTTCACCACGTCCCCACGGGCCTGTGTCCTTCCAGCCAGGATGGCAGAGGCACCTCCTGGCCACAAAAGATTTGCCGCTGGAGAGAAAAACACCTCCAGCCCCTGCAGATGTGCACACAGATGTGCACCAAGGTGAGTGCCTGGGCCAGCCTGGTCCTGCTGTGTGGGCTTCCGATGGCTGGGCAGAAAGGTGCCGTTAAACCTGCACCAGGGAAGCACAGAGCTTCCGAGTACAAGTTTTGGGGGTTGTGGCTGTACCTCGCACTCTTCTGTGTGTTTGGCTGTGGGTGAGGAGGCTCAGCAGGAGGCAAGTCAGGGCTCAACTCAGTCGCCGGGGCAGAGAGGGGTCAGCACTGTGCTGGCAAAGGCAAAACACAGTCCAAGGTCTTTCCCAGCTTTTCTTCTTGTGTCATGCAGTCCCCTTCTGCCACACAGCAAATGATGCAGAGTCTGCACGCAGCCTCCTACGACCCCGAAGTGTTTTGCAGTGAATGAGGCAGGTAACCTTAAGAGGAGCGTATGCAACCTTGAAATCCAAGGTGGTATCACAGGACAGGTGAATAATCGGGGCACTTCAAGGTTGTCTGTGCAAGCTCGGTCCCAGTGTGTCCACATCCTGACTGCTTATTTGTCATCATTAATAGTGACTTCTAGGGCAGCAGAGGAATCTCTGCCTCGTGATGGAAATTGTCACTCCGCACACCATCTCTCGCTGCCCACCCCTCCTGGCAGGAGCTTGCAAGGTCCCAGCTGACCACTCGCCCCGGGCTGGGGCCACCTCTCCAGGCAGGAGCTGCTGCGGGAGCCCCGGGGGGACAGACAGCCCTCGGGCTGCTCCACAGACGGGGCCATTGCTTTGTTGCTCTCTGGGAGGGATGTGGTGGTCTCTGCTGCAGCGCTGCCCCGCGCCCGCGTGGCTCCAGTGTCCTCTAACACCACGAACCCCCCCACCGTGCTAACAAAGCCTTCCCTCGCACGGGCTTTCCAGGCAGCTCTTCGGGGCTGACCCTCACTCACAGCCAGAGAAATAAAATGGATCCATCTACTAATCTCCCTCCTGGCTGCCAGAAGACTCTCTCCTAGAGGCAGTCAGAAAGAATATTGTATTTAGGGAAAATGTAGCATTTTATGGCAAATAGCTCCACATCAGGTACAAAACAGTTTTTGGAAAAACAACTGATGAAATTTTATAAGCAAAGCTGTGAAAAAATAAACAGGAGAGTGAGGAAAAGGGCTTTGGTTGGTGGTGAAGCGTGGTGAAATGTCATTTTAGGAAGACACAGATATTTGCTGTAATATCAATGAAAACAGGCAATGGGTCATCTCGCTATAAAGAGCATGTGATTAAAAATGTCTGTTATTAACATCTTGGTCAAAATAAATTTAAATCGAGGCTGTAAATTCCTAGTTTGCTAAAAACTCAGAAGTATTTTTCCATCTGTTCCAACAACCAACAGTTATCTGGTTGCTATAAAGAATTTGGTCGTCTGCCATTTGGGCAGGGAGTCATTTTTTAAAATGCGTTTAAGTCTCATGGTATCTGCAAGTCATACAATTAGCGAGCTAATTAAATCAAGCTAGAGTTCCCCATCAAAAAATGTAATCTTTGACTCCTGCTGGGGAAGTGGTTTTGGTGGAGTGGGGTTCACTTCAGCTGAGCACGCAGCGTACAAAGGCGCCTCACAGAAAACGTCGCTTTGGTGTACGAATCCTATAGCGCAAATAAACGGCACCAGGCCAGATGCCGCGGATGCTCCAGCTCACGAGTGTCAGCTCCAGAAACTGAAGCCGTTGGTTATAAAAGGATTCCTTTTTACTCGCCGTCACTCGCCAAGAGATGACATTGTGCCAGATTCACTGCCGAAGGCTCCCCCGCCAAGTCCCCGGGGATGGGGAGGAGGCGTGTGTGTGGTACCCAGCTGGGGGAAAAGCATCCCTTTGGAAGAAGAGGGGGCAACAGCAATCAAGGGCTTGGCTACCTAGGTCTGAAGCACAAGGTTACTGCAGCATTTCAGGAAACTTAAGTCTCCATTTTTGCTTCTCCTCCTTACAAATGTGTGGTGGTTGGTGAAAGGCTTTTTCACAAGTGGATGGGTGCATTTGGGGTGGAACAGAACATACTCCCCAGAATTTTTTTTTTGTCAATTTACAAATCAAATGTAAATGCAGGAGTAAGAAATGGGGGTCAGCAAGACAAGCAGGGGACGAAGAGATGGGGCCTGCCGCAACTCTGCATACAAGGTCATTGTGGTATTTGGCAAGTCACTTAATAGTCTCAGGGACTCAATTTCACCACATCTCCAAAGTGTTATTATCCCAGACTTGGATGGTTTTGATCTAAAGAGCCTATGAGTGACATATCTTTACTGATAATTATTTAAATTATTACTTGTAATAAAACAAAATAAATATAATAAATAATAAACTTGCAATAACAAGTACCTCAAGTAAAACAATTCACATGTTTCCGTCCCAGAGTTTTGACTTAATACTAAAGTGCAAAATAAGAAATATTTCCATGTCCCATATTTTAAAAAACACAAGATTATTTGCCCCAGTCTTAGCTTGGACATGCAGCTCTATTTTGGACTACCACTATAAAATTCTGCGGTAATCCCAAGCGGGACACCTGACCCTGCTGTCAGGTTGGCTGCTGTTACTCATTCATGTTATCAAATTCAAAGTTTTTCAGAAGAAGTGGGAAAAGGCAGCTGGAACTGTTTCTTAGCCACACAAGGTCTGTTTTCAGCACACACAGAAGCACGTTTCAAAACGTGCCCCCATAGCAGAGAGGGGTATGGATGAAGTAGGGCGAGCATGGAGGGAAGGGGAGCAGGCAGAAGATGAGGAGAAAGCACCAAGGGCTGAGGCACAGATGCCTACGCGGTAGGTGTTGCGCGGCGGGATGCAGAGGAGTGGGGGATTCTGGAAATGGGATGCAGAGGGCTCGCCTGGAAAAGAGAGAGGAGGGAGGAGGGAGGTTGGAGGATGGGAGGAAGAAGAAGGTCTGGCGGGATGTGAAAAGGAGGGAAGGGCAACGATACGGGTAGCCTGCTCTAGATAAAGCCCAAACCCACGGAGCTGAGACATTTGGTCCCCGTCCCCGGAGCTCGGCCGGCAGCACTGTGCATGGGGCCTTGCTGCTTCCCGTGAACCGGGAGGGACCCCGGGAAGAGCCGGGCGACACTCGGGGCCGAGACCTTCTCCCGGGAAGGCTGGGGCAGGCCCTGCGCACGCACCGCTCGTGTCACTCGCTTTGCTGTTTTGACATCGGCAACTTGAGCAGCTATTATTTTCTAACAGTCGGCAGTTTGCCCCGCCCCGTGTTACAGACTGCGCGTCTGCACCCCTCCCCATTAAAAACAAGAAACAGGCACAGCAAACACGTACGGTGCCCCTCGCTGGCTGGGAGAGAGGTAGAGAGAATGATGGAGCAATCTGCTGGCAACGAGACCCCTCGTTACGGTGTAGCTCGTTTTCACTCCCCAGAATAAATTCCCCTCCTCTCAGCACCGCGGTCCCATTTTCGCCTGGTCTGAGGCGTAACGGTGGCCCCACTCATGCTGGTGCTGAGCCCACCATGGGGGGGTGCGGTGGGAGAGCCCCAGCCCGCCGGCAGCGTGTGAAGGGCTTGAGACACTCTGAGTTTCTTTCGTTCTTTAGCCCAGACTCCCCACCGGCGTCACACTGAGAGCTCGGCGTGATTTTCCCCCCAAAAGTGAGCAGACAAATAACCAAAACTACCTTTCCCTCAGTAAGTGAAATCTCATTACTTCCTAAAATGTTTGGGTGGTTTTCCTTTGGAAATTAACTTTATTTTCTCCTTTTATTCCCAATCCCCCGGATTCCTTTCCTTTTCCTTTCATTTTGTTTCATTTCTAATCACTGTTAGACAGAAGAAAAAAGTGACAAATGAGAGAGCAACGCTTCCCAGAAGGTGTGCAGCCATCTCACACAGCACAGTGGGAGACAAGTTATTTTCAAAAGATGCAAATTAAAATAACTGTAATCTTTAAAAAAAATAGATTACCTCTATTTTTCACCAGCTCAGGTAGTAGATAAACTGGCTTCTCTTACTTTTCTTGCATTGCTCTGCCGCACCCTTAGAATCATAGAATCACAGAATGGTTTGGGTTGGAAGGGACCTTTAAAGGCCATCTCGTCCAGCCCCCCTGCAGTCAGCAGGGACATCTCCAGGTTGCTCAGAGCCCCGTCCAACCTGACCTGGAATGTTTCCAGGGATGGGTCATCTACCACCGCCCTGGGCACCCTGTGCCAGTGCTTCACCACCGGAACAGGTTGCACAGCTTTGCCCCCGTTCCTGCATTTCACCTGAAATTCTAGAAGAAAATGTATTAAAACCAGCGGGAGGTGGAGGAGGAGTGTGAAAATCACATATCTACCTTGTACCCGGGTTTCCTCCCTCTCTTCTTTGGGATCTTCACGACCGGCAAAGCACCGGCTGGTGCCGAGTAGATGGGGGCGGGGAAGAGAGAGCTTTTTATTTATTTTTTAATTTTAGGGTTTTCATCCAAAGGCAGTTTTCTCACGCTGTCATTTTCCCTGTTACCCATCGATCATGAAGCAGGAAGCCATACGCCACAGATGTGCACTTCTGGGAGGGTTTTACCTGACCACAGCTGGCTCAGCTTCTCCAACGTGGGACAAGACCCTTGCCATGCCCGTTGAAGAGAGAGCTTTTTATTTATTTTTTAATTTTAGGGTTTTCATCCAAAGGCAGTTTTCTCACGCTGTCATTTTCCCTGTTACCCATCGATCATGAAGCAGGAAGCCATACGCCACAGATGTGCACTTCTGGGAGGGTTTTACCTGACCACAGCTGGCTCAGCTTCTCCAACGTGGGACAAGACCCTTGCCATGCCCGTTTCTCTCTGCTGACTGTGGATACAGTCCAGGGCGCTGGCTCAGGTGCCAAGGTCTCTATTGTGTATATCTAATAAATCAGTCCCACAACAGCCACCTTAACCCTGCGTCCTGCAGAGAACCGCCACGAAGGCACGCGCTTGCGCCCACCAGTCAGTGCCTGCTTCCAGAGGTGGGTTGGAGCAGAAGACCTCCTGAGGTCCCTGCCGACCTGATTTTTAACTGGATTCTGTGGTTCTGCAAATCCTCCCTCCCTTCAGAAGTGCTACCGATACCGAACTGGGCTTCCCTCATGCGGCACTCCTGAGCGGGGAGGCAGAGCTGGACCACGAGGCTGCCAGCACAAGGTAGCCACGTTAGAGGAGAATTGCCAAACGTTTACTCTCTGCAATCTTACAGCATCTGTTACCACGCATGTTAGTAGTGGGCTTTTGGATGTACTCCATCAAAAGCTGCTGTTTCACCACAACTCCGTGCAGCTGATGAAGTTGAGCAGAGGTAATGGAGTGGAATCTGGTCCATTTTCTTCTGCCCGGGTTTTAATAAAGAAAACAAATATACATTCATACGCAGGGTACCAAGGGAATACACAGCATTCTTCACAGCTTCTGGCAAGGGTCACATGCTAACAAAGGTCAATAAAAAAACCAAACAAACAAACAACTGCAGAAATACATTTTCAAATGTTGGTTTGTCCAGGCATCTGCTTTCCTGCACGTGGGCAGAATATTAGTCCCAGTCCTGGCTGCATATATTGTTAGACGTAAGGGTCTAAGCTATTCTCATGCTTTTATGATAAGACTTGCGACGGCTGACGTTTTCAATTTCATGCTCCCTCAGGCCAGTGATAACGGAAGACTCCCTGTTCTCTGATTTTACAGAGCAGACTCATAGCCCTCTCAGCTACAGAGAAAAGCCTGAAGATTTGGCCCAAGAGCATCCTCGAAGCTCAAAAAACATAAAGCAAGTAAAGGTTTGTTTATTGCTACAGAAACTACAAATTTTTACAAAATCTACAAATTATAAAATCTACAAATTTCTCACTACACTTCAAATCTTATAATTTCAGAACCCAGTGTGATTGGACTGATCAGGGCCGACATTGCTAGCAAGGAAATTGGGGTTGCCCCCCCATTAGTGGGAAGGGTACCACTTGCTAGAGGCCTCCAGTGACAAGTGTCTGCAACTGGGGGCTTCTCTGCTTCAAAGGTAAATATGTTTTGCCTTGTCAAAATTTTGTAAGCATGACTCACTACGCAGCGACTCACTTCTGCGGTCTTATCTGTTGAGTAGTTTACACAGTCTGCTGTAGGGTAAGAAAAATAGGGAGCTCCCAGTCCTACCCTCCAGTAAATGCATTTGTTCGCAATATATTAAAAACTGGGGGTTTTAATAACACTAGGCGTATCTGCTACGTTCAGACTGATCCATTACACATGGCAGGATTTACTGATTGACTATAAAGTTTCCAGTCTTCAACATCAGCTGCCTAAAACTTTCCTGCAAACGTTGAATGTCTAACATCAGATTGGATTAAACCTGCGGTGCCTAATTTACCATATTGCCCAGGGCTGCTGTGGTTGCATTCTCCAGGCATGCTCAGCCAGCTTGGGAACCACCTGAAAGCCTGCCATGGGGCTCTGATTTTTAGCAAATAAAAGCCTCGTGTGACTGCAGAGAGTATACTTTCAGGGTTAAAAGCATCAGGCTTACCACAGCAGGAGTCAAATGGAAAAGGTCTGTCAATCCTGAGCATCACCGCTCTCCTTCTGTCTTCAGCAGTGTGCACTTTCCTCCCTGTAGTGCTTTCTGAGGGACACCCTCAGCGTCTCTTCCATCTCCCAAAACAAACCATCCCTGGGACGCTACGTTACAGGCTGGCTGCTGGAACGGAGTTCGGCAGGGAAGGGAAACACAAGGATTACACTGGATTTGGCACAAAAATCCACTATGAAAGCCTGGTGCTTCAGGTTTTGCATTTTGGTCTGCTTTAAACAAAGCCTGGCAAGGCAAACTTTCGCAGAGGAGCTTGGCAGAGGCTACAGAAGACAAGCTCAGCCCAGGTTTGCTCCCCGCCTGGGGAAGAGCAGTTGTTCCTATGGTGGGGGTCACTGGTGGCCATGAAACCATGAGACAGGGGGTATGGACCTGCATCGGACACCACACTGCGTTGCCCTTGTATTCTCCTTTGATGGTAAAGGTTGGTGGTGGCACCTCAGAAACTGAGGTGGCACCTCAGAAACTCTGAAGAGTTACTTACTCCACACAGAGTAAGAGCTGCTGACCTAGAGCACTTCTTTGACTGAAATGCTGTTTTCTTTTGCAACTGGTGAGGTATGAAACACGTGGTGGTCAGGAAACACATTAAATATTAGCAATCACTATTTTTTTGTCTTCTCTCTCTGCTTTTGAGGCCTGCAACACTGTGCTTTGGCAAAACCTCTTAAAACTCCTTGCCACAGGTGCTGATATACAGGACCCAACTGGGCTGTGCACAAAATGATCTCAGGTGTAATGTGTTCGAATTGGTAAGACAAGCAAAGACAAGAAGTCAACTGCAGTATACAAGCTGTTGCTATTACACTTAATTACAAGTCCAACCGTGACTTGATTCTCCTTTTTTGTATGCTGAGGGAATTGAAGAGTGCCTTTGGTGGTGTCTACTGTGTTACGCTGCTGCAGATCCTGGAAGGCAAGTGTGCTGCCCAGCAGTGAGGAAAGACAGCAGACAAGCAAAAATTTCCTCAGTCTGACGGAGGGTGACAGCACGCCCTCCTCTTACAGCTGGGGAAAGCTCTTGGGCAGGCTGGAAAAACACGCCGTCAAATTGCAGGTTGTCTGGGGGGACAGAAGAGCTTGTCTGACTGTCCCCCGACAAAGCCAGGGTGTTACCTCCGAAGCACTTTCCTGGGGCAGCTCCGGCTGCTGCCACAGTCTGGGCTTGACCCACGGCTCAGCTGCTGGAAAGCTTGGTGCCTTCAAGGCAAGTTAAGAGGACTTGATGCAATTTAAGGGCAAATTTAAGGAAGCAAATTACGGGCTACTAACAAAGGCACCGCCTCAGTTCAGGGAATCACTGCAGTACAAATAGCCAGGAGAATATTTTGGGAGGGAAATCTGTATCCATTTGCCCTGTCCTTGTACTCTTCCCAAGGCATTAGCTTTGGATGGCCGCGCATGGCACAGCTTCAGTCTGACCTGGGTCTATCACTTTCCTGTTCTTAGTTTGAAAATAACAGCAGGAAACCGCTTTACATTTATGGCTTCTCGTCACTTAAGGGCTAGACACAGCGTAACCTTTCCTCGCTTGTCTCTCAAACATTGTCATCTGGAAATTTAATTTCCAACCCTGCCCTCCACATTGCCCCATCACATCCCAGCGAGGAGGCGGCAGGGGAACACCTCTCCCCGCCCCGACGCCTGGGCGACCGCCGCAGCAGCGGTGAAGCCGTGGCCCCTGCGGGCAGCAGGGTTCTGCCATGTCTTCAGAAGATCCCGAGGAGCACCCTGTGCATGGCGGTCTGCCCCCACGGAAGGCCGGGGAGGGAGAGAAAAACATGCCCTAGACCAACACTGGTGGCCCGTAGGATGTTTCTAACAGCCCGTGCTTTGCGCCGTGCTTGCCCTGCATTGGTGTATATGCTGTATGATTAGCAACGCGGCTTACCCTGCCGGCAACTCACGCTGATAGCCGAGGCAGCTACAGTGCATTTCCTCCAAGCTGAGTGTTTTTGATGGACTGCAAAGATCTGTTCTTAATAAAAATAAATGCCTGCAATAAATGCAGCTTTTAACCTGCGCTCCAGTAACTACAAGGGCTGAAGATAAAAATACCACATTAAATTTTATATCGGTAATTCCAGAGGATGATCATTTAAACCTGGCTTACACCAGGTCCCATGCAAACCCGTGCCTGGTCTGGCACAGGGATGATGCATAGGGAAGGACAAGCTATTCATGCCTTAAGCCAAAGGAACGTGCAAAAGTGCAGTCGCATGGACAATGTGCCTGTTTCACAGCAGCTGAAGGAGAATGCCCTTCGCTCCCGGCACAGCCACTGGTCCCAGCTGCAGAAGGACTCTGAGCCAGGAGTCCCTGACAGCACTTGCAGCTCTGCCTCCAACTCTTGACTCCTTCAGAGGTTCACGTCTCCCAGGTCTACAAACGCAGCATCCATATGTGGAAAAGATGTAAACTTCTTGTCTGTCTTTCCCTCAGTTCTTTTTCAGGAAAGCACACTGTGGGGGAATATCACGTTATTACATGGGAGGGAGGGGACACTTTTCAGCCAGTCGCAGGACTATTGTCCCCTCCTTCTCTGTGCACAGCAGGGCAGCCCTTTGACCGTGACCGCTCAGAGGTGATGGCCTGTGGAGTAGGTGAGCGAAATGCGAAGCATTGCCTGACCTGGAAGTAAAGCTTTATACCTGCGTGCTTCTCTTGGGTATCATTAGGGACAGAAGGCATTACACATCCCTTCATCATGAATACCAAAGCAGCACTGCATAGTAGATGAAAGCTAAGTGTTTAGTGAAGCAGACTGTAGGAATTTTTGCTAATAAAAGCATTGAACCAATATTCTCTGCATGTCTGGATGTGATTGCCTAATGACGTTCCATGGAGAGCACCCATCTCCCCATTGCTCAAAGGTCAGGCTAATTTTAAGCTGTGGCATGAATTTCTTCTACAGCGATTTGCAAAGCTCTTCTCTTTTCTTGCCTATTGCCATGGGGATTGAAGTGAGAAGAAGCTGCTCCTCTGAGGGACTCTCTTGCCCATTTTGACCCCAGGAAGAGAATTTCTACATAAAAGCCTTGAGACTGTCCAGCCAACAAGATCTGAGTAGAAAGACCCATTTTCCCAAACCAATCATTAAAGAAACACCACAGATATCTGTGGGAGCTGTAGGAATCAAGAATGGGATTCACCCCACCTAATTTCAAACCTCAGTTCATCAGTCACCTCAGTATAGGTGCCTCCAGTCATTCCAGATGTGATCTCTCTTACACCCTGTGTCACATCTGCCAAAATGTCCTGGGCACCTCACGTCATCTCAGGTGGCACTAGATGACTATTTTAGGCAAACAGATTTAGTTATAGGGAAGAATTCAATAACAGATTAAGACATCTAAATGCCTACATTCAGATCCTTATACGGAGGTGTCTCTGTGTGTGCTTGATGTCTGACCTGCCGTATTATCAGTGGAGATCTAGTCAATGAGGTTGAAGATGTGCAGTCATTCTGTTGCCCAGACACAGATGTGCTTTATGGTGGGCTCAGTGGCCCCAGGGTCCACTGACCAGGTGCAATGTGACTATCATGGGGGCTTTGTCACTTCCTTGTAGACATCTTTATTTAGGTGTCTTAATCCAGAGCTAATCCCATTTGGGTTTGACTTGTCTATTTTAGACCCAGTATTAGGATGAGGTTAATGATGTCCACTATATACATGTTTATTCCGTTTATAAAGTGAGCCCAGGAAAACAAGCTCATATCTAGATATCTACAGTGCCCAGGTGAATCCCACCCTTGGCTGCTCATGCCTACCCACAATGGCCATTTCTGCCTTATCCTGTGTTCAGGATATTTCTGGTTAACAGTACATTGCATTGCAGAAGAAATCATTGCCTTTTTGGAAGTGGAAACTCAAGCTTCATAGGTAAGAAAGACTTGAGATTCCTGGGCTTGTCCCACACTCCCTGCGAGGTCCCAAGTGCAGAACTTCCTATCCCTTGCAGTGTCTCACTCCTCCCACATGTCCCACAGCATCCCTTCCAGGAGGCAGGAGGAGAACCAGGCATGCGAGGTGACTTTCTCGGGACAAGGCCAACTGATGGCAGGGTTCAGGCTCCTTCTGCTCCCGTCACCGGTGTCCCAACCACTGCCACATGCTCCTTCTCAAGGAAAAGTGGGCAAAATATTTCAGTACCTCTCACTTGGACAAAAAAAAGTGTTTCCCCTCTTATTTCCTAAAACAGTTGAATTTTGCCAGCTATCTCGTGTTTTAAACATTCTCACAAGCAGTTTAGAAAAGGCCAGAGAAAATACAGACACCTTTTCTTCTGCTTGGAGCCACTCCCAAGGAGATTGATCCTTAGGTATTGACCAGAGGTATTTGTGAGTACTCCCTGCACGGAGCAGTGCTACAGTGAAGCCTGTGAGCAGATGCAAGGAGGAGTGTATGTGGTTTTGTTTTGGGCTGTGAAAACATGGATTTCTAATGAGCTGTAATCTTCTGTCAGAGCTGGTAGCCATGTATCATTTTCTCCCTGCAGCACAGCAGAGATTTAACTCTCCGTGATGGAACTGAAAGTAGTAGCAGCATCCCAAGCAGCATATACCAGCATCCCTCACTGCATAGACTCTGTCTACCTTGCCCTGGAGCCATCGTGTCGGCCAGAGAGACTGTGGGAGATGGCAGCACGAGGGCGAGATGGGCAAGTTTTCCTTCAGTGCTGTGATCCTCCATCTGAAACACACAGGGCAAAAAGGTGGTGTGCATTTTTTTAGTCTTACTTTCCTGCAGAGTAAGAATTATGTATTCACAAACTCGTGCTCTCCTTCACCCCCCGTATGACTTTCGGACTTATTGACTCGTTTCAAACAGACCTGATGGGCCACGAGGGCAAGGGGTGCAAAGGTCTGCGGGTGTAGTGGAAACGTGTAAAAGAAATGTGTAAAATGTGTGAGACCCCAGTTGTGCTCCTCCAGTTTTGGTCACCTGTCTTACGAGACAGTGAGAGCAGAAGACAATATGAAAGCTTCAATGCTGGGAAGAGCTCTTATCAGACCTGACACCCTCTCAGACACCAGAATCGGGCAGTTACACGACAAAAATCTATAGAAAACTAAACATCCTTCTCTCCTCTGCTCAGACAACTACCTGGGGCTGTTTCTTTTAATTGCTCCATGTCTGAGTTTGTCCCCTGCTTCATGGGTACTGAAGGAGGTGCAGCAGCCGGTCTGAACACGGCTGGCACGCTGCTGCTTGGCTATTCGCATCTCGGGAAATAGCACGTTTCTCTTTTCGGCTAGTTTCAGCCCCTTTTACCTGCGCGTCTCCAGCTGCAAAATGTGCTGAAGCTTACACCCCAATAGCAATCGCATGGCGCTTTGTTAAATAATTTGCCAGAGGTTCCAAATCAACCTGGGTTCAAACAAGAAAACGTCTTTTTACCCTCGCGACTGTGAAACCCAGCAATGTTACTGCCATGGGTGCTTTGCTGGCTGCTCCGCGCTTGCAAGCGGCAGAGCCCCTTCAGAAGGGGTCCTGCGGCAGGCTTGCTCTTCAGCCGCCGAGAGCCGGCCCCGCCGAGCTGCCTTTGGCGCTTTCACAGCCGCCGCATGGAGGTGGGAAGGGACCCGGCATCGTGCAAGCAGCGCCCGGTGCTGCACCCTCCCCTCTTCTCCCTCTCATGGTCTGGGTGCCTTAGGGAAGGGGCAGGGAGCTGGTAGGAAACAGCACAGGATTCTTCAAAATCCAGACATAAAGTACTGACGGTGTCTGCTCCTTTCCCTGTTACTAAGTAAGTGCAAAAGAAAGGAAAAATGGTTCCCCCATGTCATCTTACAGCCTGGTTTTTGGGTTTTTTTAAGTCAAATTCAGCAGCAGTGACAGTGCTGTCCCTGAGGAGGTGTTCTTTTGAAGGACAGCACCTTGGTGACAGCAGGTAGAGCAGTAGCGGCCTGTCCCCTCTCGCTCAGGTTTGCTTAATGAGCCAGAAGAACTCGAAAGCCCCGGCGAGAATGGGACCCCCAGGAGTGCCGAGGCCCAGCCTCGCCTCCTGATCCTGCCTTTCTGCATTTGGCCTTGACCGCCTCGGTGCAGACAAGTAGCCTGCGGCCGGGAATTGCGGAAATGAAACTTTACGGAGAGCGAACGAGCGAGCGTGGGCAGAGCACCAAAGGAAAGGTGAGAAAAAGGGATGCGACGAGGCCACGTGAGTGGCAAGGGTCACTCTGCTGAGGTGGTCAAGGCAAATGTGCACACAAAAGGGAGAAAGCAAAGGCAATTCCTTCCTTCTCTCTCTCTCATGTGGAGCTAGTAGCACCGCTTCTGATATTGCCAAGAAACAAGAAGAAAAACCGCCTGGAGTCAGTCTCCCGCTTTGAGGAGCTACAGGAGAGGGTGGAGCTCCTCTTGCACGTCTTTGCCTCAGACTGTGGTGCACCATTTGCAAGACAAGGTCCCAGCAAAACAACCTGAATCCCTCCCCTCACTACCCCGAGGCCTCCTGCCTCAGCATCTGGGTATGCAGAGGTGCCATTTCAGTTTGCTAAAGAGAGCTTCTTAAAATCCCCTGTCCTGACATCCTGAGGGTGGTAAAATGTAGTGGAATGCTGGTGGAGCAGTCCAGGAGCCACGCAAAACTTCCTCTGCAAGCTCGGAGAGGCAGCATGGAGGGCTGAGACCGAGGGCTGAGTATTATATATTTTATATATGTGTGTATATATACATAAAAGGTTGGTATTTATTGTACAAGTAGTTACTCCTGCAGACTTGCAATCTCAGGATTACTGTTTGCGAAGCCTTCCTATCAGCCTACCTCCACTTCATCTCCTCACCTTCCTCACCTCCTCTGAGAGCTGCCCCCTCCACGCTGACAGGCTGCAAAGTTTCCGAAGGAGGTAGGTCCTCTCCCCCGTTGCCTCCCTTGCACTCCCTCCATGCCGGAGGCTGATGGGACACTGTGTCCCACACCAGCATCCCTCTGGGTGTAGGGAGGTGTGATGGAGGGCTGCTACCTTTCCAGACTGCCATCAGTTGAAGATACCTCCCATGGGCCCTCCACACACTTCCCCTCTGGCCATCTTCAGTCTGGAGCCAAGTGACTTTTCCAGTGATCAGAAGGACTGTAATGCAGAACACATCTCTCTTTTCTCCCTAAACTGCCAGATGTGATTTCCAGCACCAAGATCCTCCAGCCTCAGTTTCCCCAGCTCAAATGCTAGAGATGCAAACATGGTCAGGATCACAGAATCACAGAATCACGGAATCATTAAGGCTGGAAAAGACCTTGAAGATCATCAAGTTCAACCACCAGCCCAACACCACCATGCCCACTAAACCATGTCCTGAAGTGCCAGATCCACACGTTTTTTGAACACTTCCAGTGATGGTGACTCCACCACCTCCCTGGGCAGCCTGTTCCAATGCTTGACCACCCTCTCAGTAAAGAAATTTTTCCTAATATCAAGTCTAAACCTCCACTGGCACAACTTGAGGCCATTTCCTCTCGTCTTATCACTAGTTACTTGGGAGAAGAGACCGACACCCACATCACCACAACCCCCTTTCGGGTAGTTGTAGAGAGCGATAAGGGGCCCAAAACTGAACACAGGATTCAAGGTGTGGCCTCACCGGTGCCGAGTACAGGGGCACGATCACTTCTCTACTCCTGCTGGCCACACTATTTCTGATACAGGCCAGGACACTGTTGGCCTTCTTGGCCACCTGGGCACACTGCCGGCTCATGTTCAGCTGATGTGTGTTATTAATTAATTAGATGACACTGGAACAAATCTTTCTGTAAATACATGAATGTTTGTAGCCCAGGTAGGGCTTCAGACTGTAAAACTCAGGCTGAGTGATTCTGGGCCAGCAATTAAATTTAAATTGGGCTTTGTACGGTAGCAGGTCCCGTTTCACATACTCAGCGAAGCGATGGCTAGTTGAGACGCCCTTGTTTCTGATCACACACTTTGACAGTGTAACTTACAGGTTGCTTCCCAGAAGTCCACCTTCCTGCCATTAGCTGTGTTACCAAGGAACTTGCGTGGTTAACAAGCTAACCCTCCTTGAACTACAGGCACACAAAGCAGCGTCTTATTTACCTACAACCTTCAGACCAACTTCTCGTTTGAATGCAGTTACTTTCTTTCTCATCTTCTGTGTCTCGCACAGAAGCCAGATGCTTTCATCAGCCCTAAGCCACGGATCCTTTCTGCTCTCTGTTAAATTTTCAGAGGCAAAGATTTGGAACAAATGAATGTGAAATGAGCAACATTTATATTATGGCCATTTCAGTTCTCCAGCTGAGTCTGTAATTGGCTGATACTCGTATTTTTTCCCTCTCGCTTGTCTGGCAGTACTCTGGCCTCTTCTTTTATAACTGCTTGCCTTTTTCCCTCCCCCCACCCCCAGTTTTCTATAGTTTTTACATTATCATCTTCAACCAGTTTCTGCCATAAATGGATGAGTCTCACAAAGCTGCCAGCTCACTTCAAAGAAGGATCCAAATATCTCAATAATTTCCCTGAACCGCTTCCAGTGTTTTCTTGAACCAGCTATGCATTGCCCTTCCTGCAGGAAAAAAAGAGTTTGACATTTATACGTGGCAGAAAGAAGAACCAGGTACCTAACTCACAGAAAGTCAATGTATTCAAGTCAGATGGTGGGACATGAGAAGGGAGAAGAAGCAATGTCCCCACACTTCACATTTTTCTAGATCTACGTGCCCGTTCACCACACAGAATCCCTCTCAGGTCCATTTGGCACAGGACAAGTTGAGGAGGGATTTTGTACACACTTCTGTGGAGGTGATGGAGGAGAATAAATAGCAATAGGCTGGGGAGAGAAAGTCTCGCCAAGGTCACACCAACAAGCAGATGTGCAAGGATTTGGGATGCTTATCCCAACTTGCCTGGTGCACACTGCAACGACAGCTGGCTAGGAATTTTTGGAAACCACAATGTAGAAGGATTCTTTTTTTAAGTGAGCGTTTTGCAGTAAAGAGCAAGGTGCGACAAAACTTTTGTTGGAAAGCAGCAAAAGAGGCAGGGTCCCCCAGCCCCACTCGCCCCTTGCCTGGGTACTCCCCAGCACACAGGAGCATGAAACTCCAGCCCCTGTCACACTCGGGACCGAGCAGGAGTCTCTCTAACTACAGGTATACTACTAAATAAAAGAGGAGCAGGACTAATGCCCACCTCCGGGGCCCAGGGGCGCAGCATGGATTGCACGCACATGGCTAAGGTTGGCCCCTGGGCTGCAGATTTGTCTTGGGAGAGTCGGATGGAGCTGCCTGGATGAGAGGATGCTGTGGAGGAGGTTGAGAGCTGTGCCCCTTTTCTACTTATAAAAGGGGGTGGTCTATCATGAAGAGACGGCCCCTCGATGGCAGACTGTTACCCTGTGTGAGGTCCCAGCCTCTCATCGCCTGCTGTCAGAGGTCTCCTATGCTGTGTGTATTCATCACAGGGTGACAGAATTACAGAATCACAGAATCACAGAATGGTAGGAGTTGCAAATGACCTCTGAAGATCATCTGGTCCAACCCCCCTGCCAAGGCAGGATCTAGGGCACGTTGCACAGGAACACATCCAGTCAGGTTTTGAAGGTCTCCAGAGAAGGAGACTCCACAACCTCTCTGGGCAGCCTGTTCCAGTGCTTCCAGTGCTGACTCCATCCTAACCTCCCATGCTGGGTACAAGGGTACTGGCTCGATGACTTTCTGCCATGTACATTGAAATGACTGTGATTTAAACCCAGCGTGGGATGAGAAAGAACCTTCCACCCCCAAAACGCTGGCAGGACAGCAGTCGGCTTCCCACCAACCCCGCTGATGGTGCCTGAGCCCCAGCCTTGCCGCAAGGGGCTGAGCTGGGCTGCATGACCTGGGCTGATCCCTGAAATCGTGTGGAATTACAAGAAGGAGTCACTAGCACAGAAACAGAAGTCAAGTTGAAAAATTCCCTGTCTTCCCCAGATGCAGTGGACCTCCAGCGGTGTAATAAGAACTATGAGCTAACTTTATAGCGGAAAAGAGAAAATTGTCGTGATGATCAGCTTGAGGTGGTCTGGATGCTCTTTGCTGGCATTTTTTGCCTCCTGTGCTACTCTAGGCATTTCATTATGGCTTACATACTATCATCCTCAATTACTTTGCCAAATAAATACATTTTTAAGACAGAGACAGCCCCGGTCCTGGGTACAACCCCCATCGTCCCCTACCTTTCTTGACCCACTGTGCTCTCTTACTTGCCAAATTATGTCTCCATGAAATCACCAGGTCTAATGTGCCCATTTTGGAAAAAGAGGTGGGACACCCCCCTTAAAATGTGCTCTCCAGGGAGTCTGAGCACTGAAGAAACAGTCCACTACTTCTCCTATCCCACACAGATGATATCCCAGCAGTGTGCTGGGGACCCCGGGGGGCTCGGCAGCCGTGTCTGGTCCCCCTGCGCCCGCATCCCCCCATGCTCTGCCTCCCTTTCTGTCACCAGTAACAGCCAGCCACCGACTCCGGGATGATTTCTCTCCGACACCAACACACTTGACTGGATCGTGCATGCCAGCTGATACGCCTACCACAGATATCTGTCCCAGGAAATAAATTAACCTCCTAAATCTGAAGAGCTTATATTACAAAAGTCAATAGGGAAATATCTTTTCTTAGACAGAGGGCAGGAATTTCACACATTTCTCACATAAAGTTATCCTTATTCCTTAGGGACCTGCTGCACTTTTATATTACATTTTGATAAATAATACTTATAAAAGATTCATCCTTTTCTGGCATAAACTGGAGTAGCTCTTATGTTTCTGTCTTTAGAGATTTCAGGGCCCACTGCTTCTGGAGATGCTCAAAGCTTTCACTGCCACGCGCGGGAGATACGTTTATATTCAAACCACATTTTAACATTGTAATTGGACAGCATAAATAAAAGTATATTCATTTAATCATTAAGTTCAGGAACAGGAAAAGCATGAGCGTCATTTGCTAGAGTCTGCTGTGTTACCCAGGACTGTCAGGGTCCACTGGGTACCACGGCTACCACTTCCCACTCCAGAAGGAAAACTCTGGTGCCTAAGTGACCACTGGGCAGGCTGGCAGAGGTTGTTGGTGGTGTTTCAGGCCATCAGCTGTGATTTTGCTCTGGCACACCCCTCTTTGGGAAGGCGAGCCCTGGCCGCTCGCAGGCTTGCTGTCTGCCTGGACGCTGGATCTGTCTTTGGAGGAGGCTGCAGGTGGCTCTCAAGATGCAGAGCAGACACATCTGGAATAAAAAACATGCCGGGAAACTGCAAAATATGCCGGACCTGAGACTGAACCGTGGGAACACCATGTGGCAAGTTAGCAAGGGTTGACTCACTGTCACTGGGGAGCAAAGCTTTGCTAACTGGGGTTGGTTACTAAAGAGTACAGCACAGAAGAATAAAGTTTGCCCCAATTTGATTATATCTGTAATTCATTTTCTAAACAAACATATCACCTTCACTTTTCAGAACTGTTTTGATCCATTTCCTCCTCCAACGAACCACCATTTCCTCTTTTCTAGATGTTTTTTACCTTGTGTTTGGCAACAACCCTGTTTTCATCACCTAGAAACTCAATACTCGGAACAAAACCACTCCAGCTGGCTTGTGGGTCATCGTCTGCATACCCTGGGCAATAGATTTTGCAAAATTGTACTGATTAAATGTCTGCTTTCGCTGTTCTTTAAAAAAACACATCCCAGATGAAAAGTCCCATTGAATGAATTTTGGTTTGTGCTTGCCAGTGCTGGTCAGTAGAAGGCACACTTCCAAACCAGCTCTGAGGGCGACTAACAGAAAGCTTTCAGGTACATTATGGAAACTATACACAAAGTTCAGCCCCTGTGCAGTTCCAGCACTAATTGGTGAGAGCAACACAGAGCTCTAGCAGAAGGCATATATGGTCTTGCAGTCCAGCTTAAGCCTCCAAAACAGCGCTCTGCGGGACCGCAGAAGAGCTCCTATTGCAGGCTCACCCCCCACACACGGTGATTTTTTTCCCCACAATACATTGGATTGTTTACTGCTTCTCGAGACGTCATTTTTTCTACGTCTGTATCATAAAATTGGCAAGACACGTGCGGCACAGAATGACGATGTCTCCCACTCCTGGCTACATTTCTTCTAACCGATTCGGACAACAATTCCAGTAGCAAAGACAACTCCTCGCACAGAAATACCTGGGGCTGCCAAGGAAGAAGCGTCTCCGTGCACAGCCCCCCGCTGCCTCATATTCTGATGTAGCACGGAGGTTTTCAGGCTTGGTGGCCACGGGGGCTCCGGGAGCCGCCCAGTGTCTGAGGACTGTCCCAGCACGTGAATCCCTAGAGAAGCAACACACAGCCCCGACCGGTGGCACCTGCTTTCCCCTGGGAAGGGGAACCTCCACCGCTGCCGAGCGCGGCGACAGAAGCGCTCAGGCTGCCTGCGCGAGCCCTGGTCAGGAGGGTGGTCTGCTCTGCCCCCCCACCCTACAAATCTCCCTCACCCAGAAGCCTTCATAAGCACCTCCTGGTCCTGGGCATGTCTCTCATGCAGAATAATTTCAAAATTGTGAAATTATTATTATATGCAGAATAATTTCAAAATTGTTCAATAAAACGTTTCGGCTTTTAATCCCTTTCTTCTGCCAGCAAGAAAGCACAAGTGCTTATGAGACTGATGAAATATCTGCAGGTCACGGCTCGCTCTGCCTGCCCCTGCACAGGGGATGGGGACTTTGGACGGGGGTCAGTCATCCTTTTTTTGGTTTGTGTGCGTGACCACGTCACTCAGGGACATGCTACCAGCTCTTTGGGGCAGCACAGTGTTTGAGATAACTGGTACGTATCTTTTCATGAAATGTCTATGAAATTGCAAAGGAACGAAAACGACAGATTGAAAAGCTCCTTGTATCTCTCTTGGAAATCCAGGGCAGCCTCTAAAGGCCAGTGGATCAAGTGTGTTTCAGACACCCAGAGTAGAACAGGCAAAATGCCCCACTTCAAACTCCTCCCTCTGAACCTTAAAGCCCAAAGTCAGATTTACTCTCCTGCCTTATAATTCATACGGGTCGCAACACCATCGATGTCATCATTATGCCCCAAATTCTTTGTCTGAAGCCATTTTCTCCACTCAGAGTTTCTCCTATTTTTCCCCCCAAGCTTTCTTAGCTCCTTTATAGTCTCTGTGAAGGGATGATTTTAACATACTTCATTCAGAGAGATCTTCCACGCTTGCAAGGAGTCTGCAAAGGGCTGTGGCATGGTGCCATCCACAGCACATGATGAATGGAGCCCCGTGAATACCTGGAGGGATTTCAGACTTTATTTATTTCATTTTCCTTCCACTTTCCCCTGATTTTCCATTCCCTTATGAAGCACGCTTTCCTGGCCTTCCCACCACTTCCTTTCTCTCCCAATGTTTTAAGACCTCTATGTTGACCAGCCTGCGATGCTCTTTCTAGCCATCACCAGGCAGCAGGACCATAGTGTCAAGCTTTTCACTGCCCCAAAAATTAGCATAAGAACCTGGCACATTGGCTGTGGCTGTAGGCAAATATGACCTTTTCAGAGGCTGACTTTATTTATTTATTCTGTTGCCGTTTATTTCTCTGTTGACAACAACAAAAAAGAAATTATAAAAAAGTAGTGCACTGTCTCCCAGATCTACTAACAATAATCATCAAAATATCTCTGACTAGCAACACTTCTTAGCCGAACAGTAGCTAAGGCTGCGCTCGCAGCCTGGGGCACAGGCTGAGCCCACGGCAAGACCATCATTTCCAGTTCCAGCTCCTCTGCACTTCGAGTTAGCTGTGAAAATACAACCAACCACCAGGCAACTGGGACAGGCAAACCAAGCGCGTAAATGAAAAGAGCAGCGTGGTTCAAGAAAAATTTGCAGTTTTCATCTTTTAACTGCATCAGCAAGAGAGGAGGCAATGAAATAAGATTAAAGGCAGCATCTGAAACATTCAAAAGAGCAAAGAAACGTTGCTGCGTGGTCTCTCACTCCTTCTTGCTCACTCTCTTTTTGAAGGATCATTTGCGAGCCCGGAGGAAACCCTTCTCCAGGCAAAATACCGCCCGGCAGGGCACGGCCTGTCCCTG
>NW_010556131.1:0-1442 GCF_000687285.1 Phaethon lepturus | reverse complement strand
ACTGGGACTGGTGTTGCTTATAAGCACCATTAATACTCTGAAAGAGAGAATAAACACACTGTCGATAAAGTTTGCAGATGAGTCTCAGCTGTGGGAAGCTGCAAATACTGCCAGCAGCAAAAGACACAGAACTGGGAAGACTTAGGAAAATGCAGAATACGACCCAGTGAAACACGGCTGGGACACAGCGCAGCCGAAACAGCCGAGACGCGAGGGAGGAAACAGGAAAATCTGGATGCTCTTCTGATAGGAGAGGCAAAAAAGGTTCCAGACAGAAAATTTGGGATGAATCTGTGATGATGGATGAAAGCAAAGATTGTTTCCAACCCCGCTGTCGTTTCAGTCCGTGGAAACGTGCCAGTCCCTACTAGAGACCGGAGCAAAGCTGGGTGCCGTGCATCGGTTGGGACTCCCCCGTGGTGGGAGGGGGCTCGTGGGGCAAAGCAAGAGCCGCCGGGCACTACACCAGCAGCAAGGCTCGGCGCCGTCTTCCAGCTCCTCGGGGCGAGGACGGCAGGAGCGGGAGGGTGGTGTACAGGCTGCCTGCTGCGCCAATATTTGATGGGAGGTCGAAAGAGTTGGGCCCAAGCACAGGTCGAGTATTCCTGATCTTCTCTTTTCCTGGCTGATAGATGTACGAGGCGCTCAAGGGAAGCAGTAGAAACTTTCATTTTGCGTGCTGAAAACAAAAGAAACACACAAATAGGAAGGTAGACTAAGTATTGGGAAATACGTCCTGGAATGCAATCCCATCCGGTGACCTAGCAGATCTTCAGCACTTCTGGGCCCAGAAAATGAGGCCATTTGTGAATTTACCTGTTATTCAGCACAACAAAGTTAATTGGAACATGGGAAAATCATCAGCAGCAACTTCCTTTCAAAATTTATTTGTAATAAAAATAGTCCACAGCAAAACAAAACGCAAGTGTGCATGGGACCAATATTAAATTACCTCGGGTTTATCATGTCTGAACTGAGAGGGGAAAGTAATGACATCTGGACGAACCATTAGCGGTAACAGGCTTAGCGTTACGACCGGGGGTGGCTGCACGCTGCCCTCCAGCGTGGCGGCACGGGCCAGGCTTGTCGGTTCAGGCGGGAGCGCAGGGGTCGCGTTTCCCGCGCCGGGGGTTTCCGACCTCTGCGGGAGGAAGGGCTGGTTTCAGCGGAGAGTGCTGTGCCGGGGAGAGGAGGAGGAACAGGCCACCAAACCGGAAATAATTCCTAACTGGTTTCTTCTTCTCAAGAAGTAGGTTACTTCCCCGTGGCTAACATCACTGTCACATTTCTGTGCCCTAGAAATCCGCGGACTTGGCGGGTGGAGAGCAAAACTGAAATGAAATGCTGGGAGGTGATGGTCTCCCGCGCCTCTGCCCTTTGCCCCGTTCCCAAGCTGGGGGCTTTGTCAGGTTCGCAAAGCCAGCAGCACCCCGTCCTGCCCG
>NW_010556130.1:0-3657 GCF_000687285.1 Phaethon lepturus | reverse complement strand
CTCCTGGGTGGGGTTTTGCGGGATGCGGGCGCTGCCGCCAGCCTCAGTCACCGGGAGAGCCCAGGCAGCTGGGCGCGGCGTCCGCCTCTGGATAGCTCAAGGTGGGCCACCACGGCCAGCTCTGCCAAGAACGACTGCGGACACCAACTATTTCGTGGACATATTCGTGTTAAAAAATGCCAGGCAGTAAACCACAGCTTTGGAGTTTTGCCCTTTTTATTCCCCAGCCCTGAAGTTTAGTTGAATCCGTCCACTTCGGCGTGCCCGCACGCTTCCTGCCTTTCAGCAAACCCTGTGTGCTGACCCTGCTTGCACTGGAGTCACGCGCATGTTTATCGCTTCGGCATTCGTAAAGGACACAGTTAATCCCCCCACAAACCTCCTTACCTTATGTCGCTGGGTAAGAAAAACAGCCTTTATTTTTTGTTACAAAGAAAAGTTCAAAAGCCTTCATTTCCGGGTCTACTTGGTCTGCGATCAGTGGAGAGATGCTCTTGGCCGTGTTTGTAGATGCCCCCGGCTCGCGTTGTGAGGGGGCTGGGGCAGGCCGGCATCTCAGAAACACGGACCTTCAGGACTTCATCTTCTCACTACAGTTCCGAAAGTGCTGTAGCAGCTGTAGAGGCCCCCGAAGGCTTGGGTGGGAGCGAACACCGAGGACGCTGGCAGTCGGAGGGAGCAAAGTGCGTGACCTCACCTAAAACCGCCTGAAATCACTCTGGGTCTTTCTATTGACCTCAGTGATCTTCACCTCCCTCCCCCCATGAGTAAGAAGGATCCCCACAGATTAGGGAACTCGACGAGTCCCCCTGGGTTCGCTTCTGAGGTGTTTTCCAGTTTCGTAGCAGAACCCCCACCAGCCATTTCAATCCCTCCTGTGAGAAGGGAGTATTTTTCAATGTGAAGTGTTTTTTCCAGGCTGTATATTGATTGCATTGACACTTGAATAACATTAAGCATTCATGTTGACATGAATGTTAACATGTTGACTCTTCCTAAACTGTAATGTGTCACTTAGAAAGCTTTTAAGCAGGACCATACACTTTGCTCATTCTGGTTAAAATAGTGGATTTTTTTAAAGCTGTACAACATATGGGAAAGCACCAACTCTGCAAGTGAAACCTTCTTTTTCCTTCCCAGGGTAACTGGGTGAGCTCTACTAAATTTTCCATGCTGGTGACGTGTCTGGCTGCAGAGGCTGTGATCCTTTCGGGTACAGGGGGTGGCAGGGTTGGGCACAGAGAGTTCTGAATCTTTGGGAGTATTTTGGAGGTACGCAAAACACGAATGGAGAGCCTGATTTTAAAAATAGCATCTTCTTTACAACTGTCAATACTGAAACTCCAGCTCAAGGCACAGGGATTGCCATGAGGCAAGTGAAGGTTAAGCAGCTTCAGGCAGGACTTTCAAACCATAGCTCTAAAATATTCAGCAACATCTGACTAAAAAGAGAATAGGACTTCTTACAGGCTCAATGTCATACTGAAGGGGATTTTTCTAGGTTTCAAAGAATGAGGGAAGACGGAAAAATGAACAGGATTTTTTCAAATCCTTGTCTGATGCTTTTTGGGTTTTTTTCACATTACCCATGGGAACAAATCTGCCCTTTTTCTTTCCTCTCCCCCCATCTGGCAAAGAAGCTTTGGGCCAGAAGCCCCAAAAAGGGGCAGGCACAGGTTAGGTATTGGGGCCAGTTGGTCAAGCCTTCCTCATAGCCTGGCTGAGGTCCTTTCCCAGCTGTGAGGATGCTCTATCTTATGCAGAAATGCCTTTTAAAAGCAAACTGGAGAGGGGAAAGGAAAACTGAGTTACACGAGGGATTTCTGACCCATTTGCTCTCTCTGACCAAGCAGAGTAGAGAGGAGGGCAGAAGAGAAAACAAGTCTCAGAGGAGTCTCGGCAGATGCTTTTCTGCTGTCTCAAAACCCCCTTGGCATTTCCTGGTGCACTGAAGATATCTCAGAGCTCATCTCCAGTGGCAGCACAAACACCATGTGTCTCAGCAAGCCTGACACCCGTGCACGGCTTCGTGATATTGGAGTTGCTCCACTTAGATAACAGCGAACAACAAGCACTGGTACCCATGCTCCTCAAGTAGGCCTTCAGGGCTTGGCAAGGGGGACACAGGACCTCTTTGCGGATCTCTTTGTCCTTTGAAGAAACCAACTAAGAAGCCAAAGGAGGCAGGTAGATCTGCTGTTTCCAGTGAGGCTGTTGGCCAATGCTAGAAGCAAACCTAAATGATAAATTACATATTTCTTGAAATTATTAAATCCTACACTGTATAAAGAAGTGTATGTTAAGAAGCGTCCAGAAACAGTTATTTTCATTACCCACTGAGGACCATCTATCTAGCAACTGATAGACTTTGGAAGTTGTTTCACCAGCACTTGCCAGACACCCACTTCTCTTATCAGACCTTTGCTCCCAGGGAGCGCGGGGCTGGGAGAGCCCTCGTATGCTCACGACTTCTTCTTGGGCCACAATGAATTCTTTATATTTACAAAATCTTTATTAGCCTCTGGAGGCCCCAGATAAAGACAAAGACCATAAAAACGTCCATAGGAGGTCAGACCAAAGGTCCCTCTAGCCCAATATCCTGTCTCTAATGCTGGCAATAGCAGATGCCTAGGGAAGAGTACAAGACTAGGGCAAGCCTATAATAAAAGTGCCACGACATACTCTGTCAATCTCCAGTGATTTGGAGGTCAGGGACTTCCTGACCCAGATATGGTATGTTTGTGTTTGAAGGCAGAGAAGGATTTGAACCTCTATTCCAAGTATTTGAATGCTACAGGAAAAAACACTGAACTCAGCTGGTGAGAGAAATAAATGTTCACTATAAATACAAAGCTGGTGGAAGGAGACCAAAAGTGCATTTCCAAGCCCAAGACATTACCTCCAAGAAAATACGCAACTTTCTGAGGCCAAGAAGCATCTTTTAGCCTGAGAGGCTCTGGCTGCCTCTGGCTGCTCGGCATTGCTGGGGCAGCGGTCACCCAGACCCCTTCTTCCTTCCACCTGATCCCCCAGGACGGATCAAGGGAGGGATGAAGAGCTCTCAGCAGCGTGTAGGGCTGGGACATCCCAAGCCTTCACATGCAATAATTCAATCAGATGCTAAAGGTTCTTCTCAGAAGAAACGGCAGGTTGGGTAGGTGTTTCCTTCAGGCATCAGACCAAAACGGTATCTCGTACTGGAATGCGGTGGGCAGGTGAATTAGACACTGGCCAGAAGACTGCTAACGCAAGGAAGCAGCTGTGATGTTGAAGTCAAGGGGTTATCACGGTGGCCCGAACACAGGCCAGGCCACCAGGCAATGCCCCCCATTGTGCCCCGGGGCCACACAGCCCCAGCAAAACGCTGCCGCATCCCAACCGGCAGCATTTGGACCCAGGTCACGAGGACGGCCACCACAATAGGCCTTGGCGGCGGCAACAACAAAGACGAGCGTGGGTCCCTCCGCCACATGAAAGGCTGCGCAAACGTTCATCCCCCCGCAACCGTTCCGCAGGGCCCCGGTGCTCTCACGAAAGAACAACTGCGCTTCAGACCTGCTCCACTTTTCTCTGTCAGCCACCACATCCCCCATTGAAATCACTTCCTGTTTTATTGTTAAGATTGCTGCTGTCATAAGCTGTTGCTGGCGTGGGGGT
>NW_010556129.1:17119-17494 GCF_000687285.1 Phaethon lepturus | reverse complement strand
CAGCCCTGCCTCAGGCAGCGCCAGCTCCCTGCCAAGGCTTTGTTTGTTGACAGAGTTAAATTTGCAATTTCATGGTTTGGTTACAATGAGTTTAGTTTATAAAATTCATGAGCTGTTAGGAAGTGTTGAGAGGAGGGGCGACGGGTGAGAAAAACACGCCAGGGACTCAGCAGGCAGCGGGAATGCTGCCGGCACGTGCCGGTGCGTGTCCGCACCCGGACGGGGCTGCCCGGTTTGGGGACGGTGTGGGGCTCGGAGATGGGGTGAGCACATGCGAGCCCCGTGCAGGGGGGCAGAGGGATGGGTCCCCGCCGGAGGAGAGATGCTCGCTTCCCGTGGTGACACCTACCACGTCCTGACCTGCTCCCCGGGCTG
>NW_010556129.1:0-16941 GCF_000687285.1 Phaethon lepturus | reverse complement strand
TCCCGTGGTGACACCTACCACGTCTTGACCTGCTCCCCGGGCTGGGAGTCTGCAGAGCCCCGTGCTTTTCTTGGGTGGCCCTCGGAGAGCCGCTGGATGAACAGAAACCCTTTCAGGGATGGAGCCCAGATGCAGCGGTGATGGGTGCTTGGAAACAGGAGGGCTCAGCCTGCTGGGGGAGCCTGGCACTGGCTCAGAACAGGAATTTGTGGTTCTTTGGGGCTTTGGGAATCCACGAAATGAGCTCTGTTACCTGCAGGGACAGAGAGATGCCGCTCCCCCGAGCAGTCACCGCTCGGGCGGTGGGCTTGAGCCTGACGCCTTGTGAAAAGAGCTGGTTCATCCCCTTGCGTTTGACTTTTCCAAGGGATTTCTTTGCAGCCCCTCCTGTGGGTTTGGGGGCTGACTTGGGAGCAGCGCAGACCCCCGATCCTACCCTCTTCCCTGGTTGGCCGCTGTGTCCTACCTCCCTCCGGCAAAGGCAGCGCTCCTCCAGCAAGGCGCGCCGGAGCTGCCGATACACTGCAGCGGGAGTCGGAAGGCGAAGCGTCAGGAACGATCTAAACAAATATTAGCCAATTAATATTACATGCTGGGGAGCTCAGAGGGAGCAGGAAGGGGAGGCCTCGCCAGAGGATGCGGAGCCATGCGGGACCCGTCCTGCATGGCGATGGCCACGAGCCCCGTGCAGCACGAGCAGGAGCCAGCAGCGTGTGTGCGGATGCGAGCGCGTGCGCCGTGCACGGCTGGGGCTGACGTTGCTGTGACGTCAGGAAGAGGCCGGTGTGTTTCCAGCTTCCTTACCAGTCAGAAAACACCACTGGGCTCCACTGGAAATGCGAAGCTGTTGTTTTTCGCTGTTCCTCAAAAGAAACTCATTATTAGTCACTGCATGGTCTGTCACTCCATGTGGTTGTTCATAGATGCAGGCCATAAAGAGACACCAAAACCTCCTTTTCCTCCAGTGTTTATAGGGATGTGGACTCCCCAGGGTGTGCGATCTCAGGCTCGGCAGCATCTGTGCCTCTTTCTTATGGATGTGGTAAACAAAGCCCAGAAGTTGTTGGTGGAAACGGAACTGTAGAGCAAGGCAGACAGCTAGATCTCACCAGGATCTCCGAGATGTCTGAAACCTGTAAAGGGCAGATGGTCCAGGCAGACACCCAGGGCATCGATCTCATTGGGGTAACCTCTCCAGCAACATTGTCCGTGGAGGAAACCTGTAGCTACTCTCTGTGTTCATTTACCACGGCCTTTGGACAGTAATTAGTACCCCCTGAGCCTGGTGAACCCCTCCATTTTCAGCCATTCACCATGTGAATGTCTCCCCTTGAAGCCACTGGGCTTTCTGGGGCTCCTCGTGCCTTAATCGTAGGGTTTCTCTTTCTCGGTAAGCCTGCGTACATGACGTATGTTGATATGCAAGACGCACGACCCAAGTGGGGTTCATGATCCTTTGACTTGTGCTTGGGGTCAACACGGCTGGAGCCTGTCTAGACGGAGCTGGAGGGGTCTCACTCCCGTACCTTGCTACTGGGGCACATATTTTCCATCCAAATTGTTTAATCACCCAATTTGTGTTAAGGAGCATCAGATTTTGGTTTCCAACTGTGCCAGCACAGTAGACGCTACCTTGTTAATGAATCCTAGACTTGAAACGCCTTCTGTGCGTGCAGGGGGACATGAAAGCCCAGGGAGGGGAGAAGGCTTCAAGGTGCCTTCGAAATTGGGGGCAAGGGCAGGACCGAGCGAAGAGATGAGACCACCCGCAGATCACGCTGCATTGTCCTCAATCCGGTATCCAAATTTTAGTCTTTTTAAGAGGATTATCAGGTGTCTGTTTGAATTACTCTGACATGAACAGTCAGTCAGAAAATGTACATTCATTTGAAAGGTCAAGTACATCTGATTTCTGCATTTGGTATGCCGGGGCTTACGCTTTCAACTCTCCCTTTCTTAATGAGATTCTTGTTTCAAAGTGTTGCGCTGCGCGCCCAGGATTTGACGAAGTCAAGTGCGCTGGAGATAGTTTTTGTTAACATGTTTACCCTTTCATCTGCCTGTCCTTTGAAAGCTCTGCGGTAGACAATAAGGATGCAGCAGGACGGCCAGCCGGGGCGTGTTTGCTAGCAAAATGAGCCTTTTTTGGGAGGAGAGATGGAGATGCGCTTGCGGGGTTCTGCATCACCAGGAATTTTGATTTGAGCGTGGGAAGGCATGCAAATGGAGAGGGGCTTTGAGAAGACCCCCAGCCACCACGTGTGGCTTGGGCAGGCAGCGGGGTGTTAGCAACTCCTGCGGAAACCGTGGCGGAAATAAAGCCGAGTTTGGCCTGGCACAGCAGAATAGTGTTTCTTGATTAAATTAACGTGTATTGATATTTCTCCTGTTGTTTTGACTTCACAGGCTGTTTAAATTCAGGCTTGTCACAACAAAATACAAAGGAGGTTGCTTGGAGATTGATTTTTTTTTTTTTTTCCCCTTCTTTAATCATGTCTCTAAAGAAGAGTATTTTAAAATTTTATTTTTTTGCTACTTCCAGGTTGACAGCCAGAGAAGGCTGCAAGTGTTAAAACTGTTGCGCAAATAATTATGTTAAAATGCCGAGCATACATTATCGAGGAAGGCGCTCCTTGATTGTAAAGTACGAATCAATTTTCTGCGTCACAAAATTACCGACGTTGGAGTTTGCTTTGGTGATTTATTCCCTCGAATGACAATTTTGTGACTGCCAGCCTACTTTCCCCCGAGAGTTTTGTTTTTTGATGGGTGAAGCTTTGGTCTCCTCTTTGTTGTCAGCGCTGTCTCCTCCCCGCTCGCGCAACGGTCCCCTCCGATTCGTAAAAAATAGAGGCTTTTATGCAAGCTGCATCCCCAAAACGCTCCGCCAAGTTAAATAATGTAGTCACAAAACCAAATATTGAATAACGACTGAGGAAAGGATGAAGAGAGACAGTCAAGGAACAAAAGAGAGATTCTCAAGTGTTTTGAACACAAGCTTGAGAAGACAGAGATGCGTGGGAGGCTTTTTCTCTCTGCGGCCAGAGGGGACACGAGTTAGAGGGACCCCCGAGGACTGTGCCCCCCTCCACTGGCTCAGGCTGTAAGATGCTTAAATCCAAACTTTGCAACAGGCCCGGCTGATTTGGGAGGTTTCTGTTGGAGACAAAGATTTTTAAAAGGAGGTCTGGGGAAAATACCTTGTTTTCCTGGTGCGACGTTCCCGTGGAGGTTTATCCGGTTGCTTTTAGGCTCACTTTTTGGAAAGAAAACATTGGTTTTCTCTTACTCCTTTGGAAGGCTGGAGCCCAGACAGCACCATCCACCCTAATTCTTTACTTGACGCTGGTTTTGTGGGAAGATTTAAATAAAAAACCAGCGGTGGTGGGGGGAAATCGCAGACATTTCTGCAATTTCGCAATTTCTCAAGCGATTCGTGAGGTTTTTCTAGTCCACCTCTAAGTTGTTGAGTTGCAGTAACCATGGGGTGGGTAGTTGTTGGATACTCATATGGTGAGAGAGAAATAGACTGAAGGAGTGAGCTTCTGATGTTGCACGAAAACTGATGCAAATGCCTTTTGTGTAGCTCAAGGAAAATCTGGGACTCCTCTAAACCTAAGAGTCGGAAATTTGGCTGGGAAGCCATAAATTCAGTGGATGTCTTTTCTGCAATAAATTCAGAATATTGGCCAAGGAAGAAGCATCTATGTCCAGCTGTGCCAGAAGCAGTTACTGGACCTTCTGCTGGTTTCTTTTTTTTTTTTTTTTTCTTTCCTGGTCATTCCAGAACAGGTTGAAATGTAGCTTAGGATAAATTACAAGGTGATGATTTACATGGCAAGTGACACTGGAAAGCACATTATTCTAGGAGCAAGTATGAGACGGGATGTATTTACTGCCTGTCTGGGCAAATTATCCACTCTCGGATGTCTGGCATGTGCTTGTGTAGAAAACGTGTGTGTCCAAAATAGCTGATAAAGCGGATGCAGAGAATAACAGTTAATAAATGCAACCCCCCCCCATGGCTATTGCCGCCTCCCTCGCACTGAGCTCTTTAACTCCCTCTTTGGAGAAGCTGCTGCCAGAGATGATCTGCAGGGAAGAAGCTGGTTTTGGGCGAGCAAGCACACAGACAAATTTCATTTCTGCTGTCGAGGTGAGATGAGCACGGCTTTTGCTGGGAAAAGGAGAAGGGTCTGTATTTTCGGGGACATTGGTGCCTGTAGCCTCATGCGTTGCAGATATGGGAGCTGCAGAGGCCAATTTCTTGTCTGTTCTCTCTTACTTAGTGGGGTTATAATGTCCCATCCCACCGGGGAAACGTCTTATTTGAGATCAAGTAAATTATCCTGGGCTGGCTGCTACTATTTCTCAGTCTTGTCAGGCTGGCTCTGATTTATTCGTAATATTTATTCCTCTTCACCTTATATTTCTTACTGAGGAGTTAAAAACCCCAAAACTGCAAAATAATGAAGTGGAGGTGGTAAACTCTAAGCTCGTGCCACGTAACGGGACCGCAGCTCGCAGGCGGTGATGCTTTGGGAATGGAAATGCAGTTTTTGAGACTTGACCTCCGGCGCATTGCTCGCTCGTGACCCTTCACGTTGAGCCTGCTTGAGGCCGTATCTATTACGGATGGATCGCCTGTGTTTCCAGAAGGCTGTTTTTTTTCTTTTTCCCCTGGGCGGGTTGCAGGATGATTGCTTTTTATTTGTGTGTGTGTGCCCACAGAGAGCTCGGGATCTCAGCTGGCTTTTAAGTATACACTTCTGTTATCTAGCAGGTATTGTAGGTGGATGTGTAAATTAGTATACTTCTGTTTACACAGAAATGAATGTGTAGTATAAAAACAATTTACTTGTAAAAGACTCATCCTGCCTCCAGAATATGTTTGAATCTTAACGCAAGACAAAGTAATTTAATCCCCCAAAACCCATACGTTGTTTGCATCTCATTTTTTCCAGCAAATTTTACCTTCATCAAAAGATAAATCAATCTGTAGCAGCTATTGGCAGCTATCTAAGCTGGCGAATTGAACAGCTTAATTAGGGAAAATATATTAAAGGATCTGAGAGATGCTAACCCGTTCAGTGCCTCCTCTTGGGTACGTGTCTGCATGGTCCTCCGCCCTACAGCAGTGTCTGGGGCTCCGTAGATCACCTCCAATTTGCTTTTTTTTGCTGCTGCTTTTAGCTGACGCTGCACGGCGAAGGCGGCCGTGGTGATGGCAGGACGGATCTGCCCCGTAAAACCCGGCAACGCCTTTCTTGGCCCCGCAAGTTCGGGGACTTGAAACTTTATTCTCTTCCAATTTTTTTTTTTTTTTTTAAATCAAAGCAATAATAACATTTTTATTATTGAGGGGGCTCTTCCTAAAGCATCTCACTGCTGCCCGGCGTCCGTGAGCATCCCCGTCCCGACGCCCTGCGCAGTGGCTGCCTGGAGCATGAGGTGTAGTCACGGTCTCATAGTTCACACCACACCCAAATAAATGGAATAGAAATGGTGGGGAGCCGCATTTCCCAAAGACCGCTTCCCGTTCAGCTCCGTTCATAGACGTTGTTTGCGCTTGGAAGTGGTGGCGGGGGGAAAGGCACCGGATAAAAGTGCAAACCGCGTGAGTCAGGCTGAATCTGCTGTTGTGCCTCGTACTTCCCCATTCACAAATGTCACGGGCGAGTGTGTGGGGAGGTGGGTATCCCCCCGCTCCTCAACGACAGCTTGTTTCGGGGCTAAATTCGTTAGTAGCGCTGCTCTGACAAACACGCCCAGCCTTCCAGTCTTGCCCAGTCAAAGCCCAGCGCTTCCGCCCAGCATCCCTGTCTCTCCCGGAGATGCTGGCGGGATGGCTGCTGTCGGTCTTTGCGCCGCTAAGAAGAGGATGCCTCCCTGCTGGACCCGCGTTGGTGGGAGAAAGTTGCTGGGGCCTCAGTCCCAGCCTACGGAAACCTCTTAGAAGGGGGGGTTTGAACGAGGTGCTCCCGTTTGGGAGGGCGAGCGTTGCGGTCATTAGCCAAGGTTTTCTCAAAGCTGCACTTCGCAGCGGGGCTTGCCAAGCCTGACCTTTCTCTAGGGCTCTTCCCCTGGGTGGGTGGGTGGTTCCAGGATACCTAGAGATGAGCAGGCCACGGGCTGGCTTCAGCAAATAAGAGCTTTTTTTTGTGCAAAGGCTGAGAATTTGCAGAGCTGAACTCCCTGAGGCTTTTAGCGTGTGGGATGGTGATGGGTTGCAACAAAAAAAACAATGTTCAGTTAATTTAAGCTTCGACTTGAGGTGTTCAGATAAAATAGAGTTGATATCAGGATAGTCTTGCTTAAAAAGAAGAGTATTGTCAGTGCAGACCAAAGCGTTCTCCATCTGTTCCTGAAGCTGTTAAGAGCCAATATTAGATAACTCCACTGCAGTCTGGGAATCCTTAAGTAAGTGCTCATGGCAAAAGCTTCACGTGGGAAGTTTCTTCTCTCCTTTGCCTTGCCGGAGGTTAGATCACACCCAAACCAGCCAAGCTTTGCAAAACCAAGCATCCCGGTGATGCCTAGTACTCGTTGAACACCCTCCACTTCTCCCTGAAAGGACAGGGCCAAAGGGGTGAAGGTGAAAGTGAAACATCAGCTGGAGAATCTCCTTGTCATCAACTTGAAAATCTCCTGATGACCCAAGAAGTGGTTTACTTGCTTTTGGAGCTTGTAACAAATGACAGACCTTGAGGTTTGTCTTCTCCCACCTCGTGGTTTTTTGCTCCGCAGCAACAGAGATGATGAAGTTTTACTGCCGAGAAAAATGATGAAACTTAGAAATTGAGAAGAGGTCTTGTGACAGGCTAACACCTCAGATTACTTCAAACTTGATATTAAAAAAAATAGATATACAATTTTATTTTTTCATTGCAGATGGCTTATTCCACAGTAACGTGTGCGTATCCGTGCCCATGTACCACACGCGTGTGTGTGTGCGCGCACGTGTGTGTGTACATGCACAGTTATTCTTGCCTCAGCACAATGATTTCCTAACGATCTCTTACCCATCCAAGACGGATTGCTTTTCATGGTTCAGTGGTCGCAGCTCAGGCATCCATTTTAATCAATAAAACAGTCAAAAGAGAGAATAGATTTACTTGTTTCTGGTTTTTTACATTTAATTGAAAATTTTCGAGTGATTACAAACACAGATATTGTATAGATTGCGGAGTTTAGAAGACAATAAGTGCCAAAAGAAAAATCTCCCCGTAGCCTAGCCTCTTCTCCCATCGTGATGCACAATAGATGTCGGTGGTTTGCATCTGGCCGTGTCCTTTCTTCTCCTTTCTCACGGCTTGTAAAAAACGGGATGGATTTAATGGGGTTTTACCCAGACGTCGCAGGGAGCGTCCGCGCCGGTCTGTGATGAACACCGCTAAATCCTCTTACCTGTGGCGCGGGAGAATCTCCCTTCCCGTATAACATATAAGCACGGAGCCAAACCCAGAGATGCCGTCATCCCGTGAGCCAGCTGGTCATTAAACATGTGTGAGAACGGGCCATAAAAGCTCTCCAGATCACACAAAAAGGGTTTAATTTTAATGAGAGCTGATTGAAAAGCAGTTTCAGAGAGCTTTCGGTCATCAATAGGGGAAAATAGATATATTTCCCATTGTGTTTTCAGCTATCCTTCCAGCCTGCACCTCTGAGATGTCAAGTCCAAACCCCTTCTTCAGAGGGAAGCCGTAGGAATAAATAGTTGGTGAACAAGAGGGGTTTGGGCAGCAGGATGAATGGGGATGCAAGTGCCAAAGATATTTGTGAGTGTCCGAAGGTGGATGCTGCTGTGGTATTTATCCCTTTCTAAGGGGTCAGTTAACCCTTTCCCACTGCGCTGGAATATTGCATTTAGTTATTTAATCTGTTCACGGCTGTCCGTGTGCCTGGGGAGATGCGTGTGTCTAAAGACGTGCGTGTTTGTGAGGGTACCGGGTATATAATAAATTTCTTGAAATGTGAATAAATACATGCATGGAGAAATGTGTATCTGGTATGTTGTGCGGTCTGGGGGAACAGGTCCTTTGGACCCTCGTGGTTTCCTAGCTTGCAGCTCGGAGCGATGCCCAAGAAACATTGCCTTTCTTTTGGGGGGATCTTTGGGAAAAATAACAAGCCATCTTGTCTCTCTGGTTGTAAATTTAATAAACCTTGGAGCAGCATGGCAGCTGAACGTATAAAAGTCATAGGCTGTTAACTCAAATGAATGCGGGAAAACTTTAAAAACAGTCATCGAGACCCCTGTGCTCTCTGTGAAATGAGATCTGATTTCTCTTTAAGTTGTTTTTAATAACTGGAATTACCAAAGATTGGTGTTTACCGGAGTAGGTTTGCGAGCAAGCTGCCTGTTTGGTGCCCATGGTGATACCATTTACACTGGTATTCATGCGATAACCTCTCGAGCGCACATGTCTCTTCACAAATTAAAGTTGAACCTTGTGTGCCGGGTGTGCTCTGTCTCCCAGACGGAGAATTTCCTCGATACTTTTATTGTCATCTCTGATTTAGTCAGCTTCGTTGCCTGCTGGAAGCATATTTGTTCCAGCATGGGCCAAGATGTGACTCCAGAGGAGCGGCTGTCATCCTCCATCTAGTCAAGGGCAGCCGTGCCCTAGTGTTGCTGTCAACTTGCAATAAGCGTGGCTTTGTCCCCGTCGGTCCAAAACCAGGGTGCAGATCTTAGGAAGGAGACGTGAGCCGGAGACCCCCAGTGCGGTGAGGGGTGGTGTGCGAACACATCCTCAGCAGCTTGCAGTAAAAGCAATTTTGCTGCCACCGAAAAAGTTTATAGATCCATGGCAATTTATCTCTTGGCAGCATTTTGAATCTTGATCTTGAGATTTTGGGTGATTTCCCCCCTCAACATACCCCTCCCGGAAGGACATGAACATTTTGAGGAAGAACAGATCCTTTTTGCGATTTTCATTTTCGAACACAAAATCAAATTCTCCTTGAGGAAAAGGCTTCAAATGGAAAGCTCTGACCAGCCCAAATTAGGGGGGACTTAATTTACTATGGTAAAACACTTCGAGAGCTGCAGATGAAAACTGCAATTTAAGTGCCTAGTATTATAATTATATACTGATGTGTTTTATTAATGGGATTGAATGCTCATAGCTTTGTAGTAATGAGCTTTTTTGAAGATCTGTATAATAGAGTTTTCTGATGGTAAGGACCCCGGTGCGCTGTTCCCTCTCAAAAGCACCTCAAAACTCATCGAGTAGCCACAGACAGGGTTAATTTGTTGACTTGAGTCGTAATTAGTCACTTATCTCCTGGAGGAGCCCTTCTTGGAGGGGAAGAGGAACCCATACCTCCTGCTTGAGGCACCGTATGGATGAAATCTTACTGTGGTGGGACAAGTGACTCTCGAGCAAATGAAGTGTTTTGGGAACCTTGGAGGTGAAAGGTATCACGTTGACGAATTAGCACTTAGCAGATCGCTAGTATTAAAGATCTGTGGGTCTGAACAGGGTGTACATTCAGTCCTCTCTAACACGGGGGAAGAAATAATTTTCCCGTCCTTTAACATCATTTTGTGTGCACTTCTCATAATGGATGGGAACAAAACAGCAAAACCTTGAGTATTTTCATGGGCCAGGGCACCCCACCAAAGTTAGGCTGGGTCAGTTAAAACAGTGCATGTTTATAGCTTGCATCTTCTTGCGTGTTCCATCTGAGAAAACCCTGAACAACGCTAGCCTAGATTTGGAAACGAAGACAGACTGCAACACAGATTTCAATTTTAAACAAAATGTTGAAATGAGACGTTCTGATGATTTAATTTTTTTCTTACAGTCAATTTTTCATAACTGACTTTCCTGTGAATAAATTTTGACTTGGATAAATCAACATATAGTATTAATTATATGAATAGACACATTAATTATATAACTGTTAGTGCATAAGGATTCAAGACTTTCTAAGACTGAATAGGGAGAGCATTGAAAATAAAGTAGCAAATTATAGAGCTGTTATAGCATGGACTGGATAGTTCTTATTAGGTATCTTTTGACAGGGAAAAAGTAATTTTTCAGAAGACACCACAATGTTCTTTACAAATCTTGCTTTTCTTTAAATGCTTCCCTTTTATCCAAGAGTGTAATTAACTTTTGTTAACTTTTGTATGGGCAGGTTTTTTTTGTACTTTCTTTGGAAGCTGGGGCTCCTTTTCTAAAATAGTTGGAAATTCTGTTTCTTCCCTTGGCATCTTTAGTCCCAAATTTTCACGAAGAGAGAGGTTCACTAGTTAGGCGACCTTGATGCATTTATTTAGGAAATGCAAAGCCTGGCTAGTCTTCGCCCTTCTCCCTTTGTTAATTAACCCAATATGTACAGTCATATTTTATTTGGCGGCTTGACTTGAGAGCCCAACTGCGGGGAGCTGAGCCAGGAGAGGAGAAACAGAAGCTTTGTGTTGAGTTAATATGTGGATTTTGTAGCTTGTTGATGTTCCCTGGAGCATCTGCTCCTTGGCGCTTACTTACGCATCTCAACCTGGATCTTTCCAGGAATGATGGAACAAAGTGTAAGGAAAGAGAAGTGGGAAAATGGGGATGCAAAATGGGAAAATGGGGATGCAAAGCGGGTGGACTTTCACCGCACTACTGAGTGGATGCTGGTAGCTGCTCCTGCAGACGGCGTCTGCATCAAAGAGCAAAATCTTTGGACCCTCTTCAGGGCAAAACCTACTTCTCTCTTCCCGAGGCCAAGAAACCACGTCCGGCTTTCAGCATCATCCTCAGCCACCCACGGCAAGCTGGGTTTCGGGTGGGTGGGACGGCAGGAGATGGGAAGATCCCTGTCCCGTGCGTTCACCTCCTCGCCTGCATCCCTTCTGCTCTTCTCATTCATGGTCGCTGTCAGTAACGAGAAGGGAAGACTGGGCAAGGAGACAGCTCCAGTGCCACCCTGTCCACCCCCACATTATCCTGACTTATTACATTGTAATAAATTGAACCATTCCACTTCATTATTTCATATTTGAGGAGATTTATAGATTGTCCTGGTGGCTGAAGAGGCAGTGATTAAAGGAGCAGTGTGCTAATGAATGAGCCTTAGCACAAAGCCTTTTTAATTAATGCACAGCCCAGGGGCTGTAAACGGCTTGCTGATAACAAGCCTGGCCCATTCAGGACATGAACCGACAACTTTGCACAAAATGAAGGCTTATGTGGAGACACGGGTACGGTATTGAAATGGCAATTAAGGCTAATAAAACGATTCGTCTGCCTATCCGTCGCCGCGGTGCTGGCCCTCCTTCGGCATGCCCGGCCCTTTCTCTGCCTCAGAAGTAATGGCAGGTGGAGATTTCATTTGGCTCTTCCAACCTTTCTTCAGTGATTTAATTTATGGGCTGGCTGCTGCATCTGTTCCTTCATGTGGCTCTTTCAGTCATGTTAGAGAGGGATTTTCACTCAGCGCCTGAAATTTCAGCACCTGAAATTTCACTGAGATGATTTTGTCTAGCGTTTTCCACTGGTTTTTGATTTATTTAAAAAAACCCCCAAACTACAACAGCAGACTTTTCTAATGGAGCATCTTGCCAGGAGAGACGGCAGCAAAATTGTCAGTGGGTGTTATCCATCCATCCATCCATCCATCCATCCATCCATCCATCCATCCATCCATCCTCGACGGTGGTCCTGTCAGAGTGCTCGGCTAAGCAGAGGGTGGGCTTGCCCAGGTCTGGGATGGGAGGGAGCCTGCCAGGATGAAAAGTCAGTTTGCTGCCGGATGGCCTCAAATCTTTCCATGCTTTTTAACGGGTTTCATGCCCCCTTTCTGGTTTGCGTTGTCGGTGCGTGGTGTTAAACAAGCTCCACGCTTTGAAAAAGTGCATTAAGGGACAAATCAATGCTTAAATAAACAGTTGTGATAAACTGGAAGTTCCCGTACAGCACAGCGTCATCCTTGGGAAGTTATGGGCCAGATGAACAGCGTAGGCAGATCATTGCTGCTCCATGGAATTACCCGGATTTGTGCCAAATCCTCCATGGTGGTGCTTTTGGTGTGCTTAAACGCTGTGCCCCGGGTCAGCCTTGGAGCAAAACTCCCTTTTGATGCGTTCAGCAGCGCGCAGCTATCATGAGCTGAACCAAACCAGACGGCTCTGATGCTGCATGGGGCCTGAAATCTCCGGAGTATTTGGGAATATTCTGTTCCTCTGAGCATCCCCAGTGACCTGGGAGAGGTGAGAAACCCAAAGCTTGGCACTGTCCCATCTTATCAGGGTTCAGCTTCTCCATTTCACCTCACTGATTCCCTGAGAGGTGGAAACACCATTTCTCAGAAAGGGCTGTGGGGAGAGGAGGTGGTGAACTTTCGAAACAAAATAAATAAATAAAATAAATAAAAAAAAGATGCTGCCTGTGGCCTGCAGATTTAATGATATTTACCCATTTGATTGATGAAGATGATGAACGAGGCTTTGTGGCCTGTTGAGGGTGAAAAGTCTAAGTACCAGGATGGAGAGTGAATCAATCACTTCTCCAGCTCCCCTGCCAGATGGGTTCATCAGTTAACTGTGCTTCCCAACAGGGTCGTATATTACCCCTGGCTGAGGGACGGCACATCAGCTATGGCCGCTGACTCTTCTCCAGAGACATCGATAACCCATGGCAAGTGGAAGCAACACAGCCTGAATGAAACCACTAAAACTCTTCTCCAACTTTATTTTTGCATTAGATTTTGTTTGCTAATATTTATGTTCCCATAATACGTCTAGCAAGGGTTGGACTAGACTGTTGGGCCATGCAGAGCTGTGTTCTTCAGGGCCAGGTAGAAGACATTAACTGGAGAACATGGTGGAAAGTGCTGGTGGTTTGTTGAAGCATGGTCTTCTCTGAGTGCTTGCAGTCATGCTGTTCTTTTTTGGGTGGTGTTTTTTTTTTTTTAGTGGCCTTTATTTAGTATGTGAGCACTTGCTCATCATTTCCATGATGAAGCCTGTAAGGTTGTGAGGAACAGTTCTGTCCATGCTTTGGGGCAGAGAGATTTGGGGCACAGGGGCTAAAGGTGGGAGTTGTCTCACCTGAGCTCAGACACTGCAATGTTGGACTCCTACAAGTCAGAGGGCTTATTCCTTTGGCATCACAAGACATACCCTCTTTGTGCCATCAAAATGTTGCACCTTTGGGCCAGGACTGTATCTTTATTATTTTGAGTAATATTTACTTTGCACTCAGCAGAAGTGGGTGAATTATTTGAGGATGTGTTGGTAAACAGGATTTGAAAAAAACAGTTGCTCGGAACCATGTAACAAGCTCAGGACTTGAGATGTTCATCAGAAGTTTTGGGGTTTTATATTTCCTGAGTTCCGCCAACCTTGTAAGCAAAGCCAACGTGATTTATGCCTCTGTGTTATGTTCCTGTGAAACTTGCAGGATTTTGATATAAAATTCTCCTGGCTTTAACTGTCAAGTTTCACCTGAGTCCTGCTTTGGAGACTATTATTCTTTATGTTGTCATTTCTGAAGAGCCTTTTACAGCAGGAGCTTGGCATCATATAGCACTTAGTAACGAGCAGGTTACACTCCCGAGTAAAGAACATTCTGCTATGTTTAAACCTTTTACGGTGATCGTTGCAACTGTTGATGGCCGGGACAGATGTGCAGAGTGTTTTGCAACATATTTGTGTAGTTTTTGGTTTGTGATTTAGAGTTTTAGAGGTGCTAGAGGATTTTCACACCACCTGAGTTCAGTTATCTAAAAAAGTCCCAAGTTGTGTCAGTGGAGAAGAGGAGGCTCCTGGCTTCGGTGCTGCGAGCTACCCTTGGGAGAAGTCTGTCCCTCTGTTGACTTGGTCTGTTGACCCCTCGCAATCTATAAGCAGGACCTACCGGAGATCTGGCCTTAATATCATGGGGTTTAATATTATCGACTTAATGTCTTGGTCAGACAGAGGTGCTGCCACACGCAAAGGTCCTTGCCAGCCATGGAGAACATGGTGGGAAGTAAAGGGAGGAGGATGTTGTGGTGATGCAGGGAAGTAGTTGCTGAGGTCCTTGGCACATGCATGTCCAAACCCTAAATTTTAAGAAGGGAGATGTTGTGGGACAGGCTTGGTCACCGTCACAGCACATGCAGAACCGGCACGCTAAATTTTCAGCAACGTGTGGCATGAAAATAGGAGGAGGGATGGCTTTCAGGAGGGGCTGATGGACAGGGAAGTCTCAGCTCTGGTTTTTTCCCTGTCTGTGCTGCAGACTCCCTCTGTGACCTTGCGGATGTTTTCAAATCTTCCTTTTCCTCTTGTATCTGTGCAGTCTGCTTAGACACTGCTTTCTAGGGCAGGGAGTGTCTCTTACGGCGTGTACTTATTTGAGGTTTGCCTCTTATTTGAAGTTTCTGGGCACAGCTTTTGGTATCAATAACGATCATGGTAATGAGGAACCAAAGACAAAGAAGTGATTCCCAGGAAAAACAGAGCAGTGGTGCTCTCCTGTATTGGTGATTCAGGGGTAAGGAATATAGATGAGTTTTAACAAGGAATAATAAGAACTAGAGAGCTTCTGAGTGCAGTCCCAGTGTGGTCTAATAGCTGTTATATAATGAAAAAAGCTTTCCAGACCTCCCAGCGCTCTTTTCTCGGGAAGTACAGGAGGAAGGGAAATGCAAACATTTCCTAGGAAGATTTGCATGAATTCGTAGGGATGGTGCCTACAGCAAGAGCTCGGCCTAGGCTTGGCATGGGTTGTGAGACGGGCTCTGAATCACGGGCAGGGGTAGAGGAGCTGGGGAGAACCCCACCTCCCCCAGTAAATCCGTGCTGCGCCTAATGTGCAAATACCATGTGAATTGGAGCTTTTTCAGGTTGGAATTGCTGGTTAAAACTATATTCGGCCCCTCATTAGAGAGGGACTTAAACTCATTCTCTCCTTTTCATTTGCATTAACCGTTAACACTGTATAGCCGTTTTATTGATATAAACGTCTTTGAAACCTTCCGAGCTCTTGGCTTCAACGGATTTCATAGGCTGGTCGGGGAAAGTGTTTCTTTTCATCAGTTTTGAATTTGTCACTATTCCAGTGGAATCAAAGGGGACTTCTTGTGTTGCAAGGCAGGGAGGATAGAAATACCAGATGTACTTTGTCTCGCTCATTCATTAATTCGTATACATTTATCATAAGACTTCCTATTTGTCTCCTTTTTAAGATAAATAATCTCAGCCCTTCCAATCCCTTGTCATATGCAGACAAGAATGATTTAAGGACCCGGAAAAGTTCCATATGACAAGGGATACAGAGACTGGTATATTTAGTCTGGTCATCTCATTTCCTGAAGGATAGAAGAGAAGATGGAGCTGACTGGGCTGAATATGCTGAATATTCTCTGCAGATGCTCCATGGCCTAACACAGGACAAGTGCATGGATACACAGCCGCCCACCCAATTTTTTCTGCTGGTAACGTGTTTCTGGGCTGCGTTACGTTTGACGTGAGTATGGAATAAGATAAATTTGGCAGGAGCTGTCTGTATGGCATCTGGGGTCCTGAACCCAGAAGTGGATGCTGAACGTGTTTGGGTCCTTTACTCCGTAGGCGTGATTTATAACTTGACTGAGGTTGTAGCTGTGGCATTTGTTTAAGGTCCGATCTAGGTCTCCTTTAATTGCAAGGTGTCTTCTAGAGGGTTTGAAAGAGCTAGACTGCTTTATTCCCTTCCTCCTATTTTGAAGGTTATGCGTCCCAGTTTTCCCCCAGAATACAACAGCCTTTCTCATGATACTCAGGAGGATCGGAGGAGGAGTCGTGGTCTTCTCCCTGGGAGCAGCAGCTCTGTTTTGGGGCACTAATCCTATTGCAAATCCCAGCTCTTGGATACCTCTAATAATAATTCCTGGCACTTGAATGGTGGTTTACACGCACCCGTAAAGCAGCAGGGTAAACACCGAGCTAATCCTCCCAGTACCCTGGGAGCAGCGGTACCTGGTGGGGGGCTGCTATCGCTTCCCTGAGCACGGCCAGGACCCTGGGACCACGCTGGTACCAGGAGGGGTGTCCGGCGAGGAGCCACGGCTCCTGCAGCACCCTTGCCGTACACCTTGTTTACGAGCTCGCCGTGAGCTCAGATGGAACGAACTGTTTGAGAAATCTTTCCCTGCAGCCGAGCCTCATTCGTCCTATCAATCCGGTGCTCGCCTTCCCGCACTCGTATTTAGCGCCATTGATTTATTGGATTGCAGGAATATTAAGAACCTCAAACTATTAGTCCTGATTACAACTTCTTGGCGGCTTCATCACTCCATGGGTCTTGCCATCCTCCGAGGAAGACTAGACCGTTCGCTGGCTCTCGGCAACTATCGAGCATCAGTTCGCTGCTCTCCTCCTCTCTGCCTTCTCCTGTCCCCTCTTCCTTTCCTGAACATGCCTTTCTTGCAGCCACAGGTATTTTTTGAGGGAAGAGGGGAGTCGCGGTGAAATGAAACAACTTTCTCAAGCTGAGATGAACTCCTCTGTAGCAGAGCCAGGGAAATGAGCTTGCTTGTGTCCTTGCCCTGATGCTCCTGATGCATTGGAGCTCCCTTCATTTCTCCTCTGCTGCTTCCCATCCCTCCGCTCCCTTTGGCCAGCGCCGGTTCTCCTGCAGTTAGCGCTGGCTCTTCTTTCCTACCTTCAACACGCTCTTTGAAAATCCCAATGTCTTTTGTTTTAGAGTGGCCTGCACGATCTTTTCCTTTCTCATCCCTTTCCTGGCTCCTGGATGATTCCAAACAGAAACGGGGTCATCCCAAGTACGGGTGGGAATGCATTTAGCTCCTCTGGAGAGATGGAGGTGCCACCTGCTCAGAGGAGGTGCTGCAGGAGCCCTGGATTTGAAGCTGGCTCGGATCAGGAGAAAAATAGCCTCTGGCAGCAAGGGAGGGGGAGAGACGGGAATTTGGGGTGAGAAAAGTGCTGAAAGGAACAGTCTGCACGCCGCGCTG